>NW_022261983.1:15222610-15302610 GCF_002021735.2 Oncorhynchus kisutch
CCCATCCCATCTTACTGACCCCATCCAACTGACCCCATCCCACTGACCCCATCCATCTGACCCCATCCCATCCCACTGACCCCATCCCATCCCATCCAACTGACCCCATCCCACTGACCCCATCCATCTGACCCCATCCCATCCCATCCCACTGACCCCATCCAACTGACCCCATCCCACTGACCCCATCCAACTGACCCCATCCCTCTGACCCCATCTAACTGACCCCATCACATCTAACTGACCCCATCCTACTGACCCCATCCCATCTAACTGACCCCATCCAACTGACCCCATCCCACTGACCTCATCCCACTGACCCCATCCCACTGACCCTATCCCACTGACCCCATCCCACTGACCCCATCCATCTGACCCCATCCCACTTTATGTGTAACTTTATAAACAGTTTAGCCCTCTGCTCTGACATTCTGGGGATTCATTCTCTATTCTGGATGTGAGATTAGGCATTTAACGGACAAAACCATTCTGATAGTGAAATACATTTAATTAATACATTTTAAACTCACCTGACTGTAGGGAAAAACAGAGGAAGAGAGCGAGAGAGCGAGAGAGCGAGAGAGAGAGCGAGAGAGAGAGAGAGAGAGAGAGAGAGAGAGAGAGAGAGAGAGAGAGAGAGAGAGAGAGAGAGAGAGAGAGAGAGAGAGAGAGAGAGAGAGAGAGAGAGAGGGAGAGAGAGAGAGAGACAGAGAGAGAGAGAGAGAGAGAGAGAAGAGAGAGAGAGAGAGAGAGAGAGAGAGAGAGAGAGAGAGAGAGAGAGAGAGAGAGAGAGAGAGAGAGAGAGAGAGAGAGAGAGAGCTAAGCATGTTTAAGTGGTCTTATAATTGAATGAAATAACCTAAATAAAACCTAATTATTCTGTATACATTGATGGAGGTAAATCAATATGTTTTTTTGCATCAATTCAATGTCTACATCCTCCCTATCAATCCCTGACTCTACACATCCTAGTACAGTCTGACTCTACACATCCTAGTACAGTCTGACTCTACACATCCTAGTACAGTATGTCTCTACACATTCTAGTACAGTATGTCTCTACACATTCTAGTACAGTCTGTCTACACATTCTAGCACAGTCTGACTCTACACATCCTAGTACAGTCTGTCTACACATTCTAGTACAGTCTGTCTACACATTCTAGCACAGTCTGACTCTACACATCCTAGTACAGTATGTCTCTACACATTCTAGTACAGTCTGTCTACACATTCTAGCACAGTCTGACTCTACACATCCTAGTACAGTCTGACTCTACACATCCTAGTACAGTCTGTCTCTACACATTCTAGTACAGTCTGTCTACACATTCTAGCACAGTCTGACTCTACACATCCTAGTACAGTCTGACTCTACACATCCTAGTACTGTCTGTCTACACATTCTAGTACAGTCTGTCTACACATTCTAGCACAGTCTGACTCTACACATCCTAGTACAGTCTGACTCTACACATCCTAGTACAGTCTGACTCTACACATCCTAGTACAGTCTGACTCTACACATCCTAGTACAGTATGTCTCTACACATTCTAGTACAGTATGTCTCTACACATTCTAGTACAGTCTGTCTACACATTCTAGCACAGTCTGACTCTACACATCCTAGTACAGTCTGTCTACACATTCTAGTACAGTCTGTCTACACATTCTAGCACAGTCTGACTCTACACATCCTAGTACAGTATGTCTCTACACATTCTAGTACAGTCTGTCTACACATTCTAGCACAGTCTGACTCTACACATCCTAGTACAGTCTGACTCTACACATCCTAGTACAGTCTGTCTCTACACATTCTAGTACAGTCTGTCTACACATTCTAGCACAGTCTGACTCTACACATCCTAGTACAGTCTGACTCTACACATCCTAGTACTGTCTGTCTACACATTCTAGTACAGTCTGTCTACACATTCTAGCACAGTCTGACTCTACACATCCTAGTACAGTCTGACTCTACACATCCTAGTACAGTCTGTCTCTACACATTCTAGTACTGTCTGTCTACACATTCTAGTACAGTCTGTCTACACATTCTAGTACAGTCTGACTCTACACATCCTAGTACAGTATGTCTCTACACATTCTAGTACAGTCTGTCTACACATTCTAGCACAGTCTGACTCTACACATCCTAGTACAGTCTGACTCTACACATCCTAGTACAGTCTGTCTCTACACATTCTAGTACAGTCTGTCTACACATTCTAGCACAGTCTGACTCTACACATCCTAGTACAGTCTGACTCTACACATTCTAGTACAGTCTGTCTCTACACATTCTAGTACAGTCTGTCTACACATTCTAGCACAGTCTGACTCTACACATCCTAGTACAGTATGTCTCTACACATTCTAGTACAGTCTGTCTACACATTCTAGCACAGTCTGACTCTACGCATCCTAGTACAGTCTGACTCTACACATCCTAGTACAGTATGTCTCTACACATTCTAGTACAGTCTGTCTACACATTCTAGCACAGTCTGACTCTACGCATCCTAGTACAGTCTGACTCTACACATCCTAGTACAGTCTGTCTCTACACATTCTAGCACTGTCTGTCTACACATTCTAGCACAGTCTGACTCTACACATCCTAGTACAGTCTGACTCTACACATCCTAGTACAGTCTGTCTCTACACATTCTAGTACAGTCTGTATACACATTCTAGCACAGTCTGACTCTACACATCCTAGTACAGTCTGACTCTACACATCCTAGTACAGTCTGTCTCTACACATTCTAGTACTGTCTGTCTACACATTCTAGCACAGTCTGACTCTACACATTCTAGTACAGTCTGACTCTACACATCCTAGTACAGTATGTCTCTACACATTCTAGTACAGTCTGTCTACACATTCTAGCACAGTCTGACTCTACACATCCTAGTACAGTCTGACTCTACACATCCTAGTACAGTCTGTCTACACATTCTAGCACAGTCTGACTCTACACATCCTAGTACAGTCTGACTCTACACATCCTAGTACAGTCTGTCTCTACACATTCTAGTACAGTCTGTCTACACATTCTAGCACAGTCTGACTCTACACATCCTAGTACAGTCTGACTCTACACATCCTAGTACTGTCTGTCTACACATTCTAGTACAGTCTGTCTACACATTCTAGCACAGTCTGACTCTACACATCCTAGTACAGTCTGACTCTACACATCCTAGTACAGTCTGTCTCTACACATTCTAGTACTGTCTGTCTACACATTCTAGTACAGTCTGTCTACACATTCTAGTACAGTCTGACTCTACACATCCTAGTACAGTCTGACTACACATCCTAGTACAGTCTGTCTCTACACATTCTAGTACAGTCTGACTACACATTCTAGCACAGTCTGACTCTACACATCCTAGTACAGTCTGACTCTACACATCCTAGTACAGTCTGTCTCTACACATTCTAGTACAGTCTGTCTACACATTCTAGCACAGTCTGACTCTACACATCCTAGTACAGTCTGACTCTACACATCCTAGTACAGTCTGTCTCTACACATTCTAGTACTGTCTGTCTACACATTCTAGCACAGTCTGACTCTACACATTCTAGTACAGTCTGACTCTACACATCCTAGTACAGTATGTCTCTACACATTCTAGTACAGTCTGTCTACACATTCTAGCACAGTCTGACTCTACACATCCTAGTACAGTCTGACTCTACACATCCTAGTACAGTCTGTCTCTACACATTCTAGTACAGTCTGTCTACACATTCTAGCACAGTCTGACTCTACACATCCTAGTACAGTCTGACTCTACACATTCTAGTACAGTCTGTCTCTACACATTCTAGTACAGTCTGTCTACACTCTAGCACAGTCTGACTCTACACATCCTAGTACAGTATGTCTCTACACATTCTAGTACAGTCTGTCTACACATTCTAGCACAGTCTGACTCTACGCATCCTAGTACAGTCTGACTCTACACATCCTAGTACAGTATGTCTCTACACATTCTAGTACAGTCTGACTCTACACATCCTAGTACAGTCTGACTCTACACATCCTAGTACAGTCTGTCTCTACACATTCTAGTACAGTCTGTCTACACATTCTAGCACAGTCTGACTCTACACATCCTAGTACAGTCTGACTCTACACATCCTAGTACAGTCTGTCTCTACACATTCTAGTACAGTCTGTCTACACATTCTAGCACAGTCTGACTCTACACATCCTAGTACAGTCTGACTCTACACATCCTAGTACAGTCTGTCTACACATTCTAGTACAGTCTGTCTACACATTCTAGCACAGTCTGACTCTACACATCCTAGTACAGTCTGACTCTACACATCCTAGTACAGTCTGTCTCTACACAATTCTAGTACTGTCTGTCTACACATTCTAGTACAGTCTGTCTACACATTCTAGTACAGTCTGACTCTACACATCCTAGTACCGTCTGACTACACATCCTAGTACAGTCTGTCTCTACACATTCTAGTACAGTCTGACTACACATTCTAGCACAGTCTGACTCTACACATCCTAGTACAGTCTGACTCTACACATCCTAGTACAGTCTGTCTCTACACATTCTAGTACAGTCTGTCTACACATTCTAGCACAGTCTGACTCTACACATCCTAGTACAGTCTGACTCTACACATCCTAGTACAGTCTGTCTCTACACATTCTAGTACTGTCTGTCTACACATTCTAGCACAGTCTGACTCTACACATTCTAGTACAGTCTGACTCTACACATCCTAGTACAGTATGTCTCTACACATTCTAGTACAGTCTGTCTACACATTCTAGCACAGTCTGACTCTACACATCCTAGTACAGTCTGACTCTACACATCCTAGTACAGTCTGTCTCTACACATTCTAGTACAGTCTGTCTACACATTCTAGCACAGTCTGACTCTACACATCCTAGTACAGTCTGACTCTACACATTCTAGTACAGTCTGTCTCTACACATTCTAGTACAGTCTGTCTACACATTCTAGCACAGTCTGACTCTACACATCCTAGTACAGTATGTCTCTACACATTCTAGTACAGTCTGTCTACACATTCTAGCACAGTCTGACTCTACGCATCCTAGTACAGTCTGACTCTACACATCCTAGTACAGTATGTCTCTACACATTCTAGTACAGTCTGTCTACACATTCTAGCACAGTCTGACTCTACGCATCCTAGTACAGTCTGACTCTACACATCCTAGTACAGTCTGTCTCTACACATTCTAGCACTGTCTGTCTACACATTCTAGCACAGTCTGACTCTACACATCCTAGTACAGTCTGACTCTACACATCCTAGTACAGTCTGTCTCTACACATTCTAGTACAGTCTGTATACACATTCTAGCACAGTCTGACTCTACACATCCTAGTACAGTCTGACTCTACACATCCTAGTACAGTCTGTCTCTACACATTCTAGTACTGTCTGTCTACACATTCTAGCACAGTCTGACTCTACACATTCTAGTACAGTCTGACTCTACACATCCTAGTACAGTATGTCTCTACACATTCTAGTACAGTCTGTCTACACATTCTAGCACAGTCTGACTCTACACATCCTAGTACAGTCTGACTCTACACATCCTAGTACAGTCTGTCTACACATTCTAGCACAGTCTGACTCTACACATCCTAGTACAGTCTGACTCTACACATCCTAGTACAGTCTGTCTCTACACATTCTAGTACAGTCTGTCTACACATTCTAGCACAGTCTGACTCTACACATCCTAGTACAGTCTGACTCTACACATCCTAGTACTGTCTGTCTACACATTCTAGTACAGTCTGTCTACACATTCTAGCACAGTCTGACTCTACACATCCTAGTACAGTCTGACTCTACACATCCTAGTACAGTCTGTCTCTACACATTCTAGTACTGTCTGTCTACACATTCTAGTACAGTCTGTCTACACATTCTAGTACAGTCTGACTCTACACATCCTAGTACAGTCTGACTACACATCCTAGTACAGTCTGTCTCTACACATTCTAGTACAGTCTGACTACACATTCTAGCACAGTCTGACTCTACACATCCTAGTACAGTCTGACTCTACACATCCTAGTACAGTCTGTCTCTACACATTCTAGTACAGTCTGTCTACACATTCTAGCACAGTCTGACTCTACACATCCTAGTACAGTCTGACTCTACACATCCTAGTACAGTCTGTCTCTACACATTCTAGTACTGTCTGTCTACACATTCTAGCACAGTCTGACTCTACACATTCTAGTACAGTCTGACTCTACACATCCTAGTACAGTATGTCTCTACACATTCTAGTACAGTCTGTCTACACATTCTAGCACAGTCTGACTCTACACATCCTAGTACAGTCTGACTCTACACATCCTAGTACAGTCTGTCTCTACACATTCTAGTACAGTCTGTCTACACATTCTAGCACAGTCTGACTCTACACATCCTAGTACAGTCTGACTCTACACATTCTAGTACAGTCTGTCTCTACACATTCTAGTACAGTCTGTCTACACATTCTAGCACAGTCTGACTCTACACATCCTAGTACAGTATGTCTCTACACATTCTAGTACAGTCTGTCTACACATTCTAGCACAGTCTGACTCTACGCATCCTAGTACAGTCTGACTCTACACATCCTAGTACAGTATGTCTCTACACATTCTAGTACAGTCTGTCTACACATTCTAGCACAGTCTGACTCTACACATCCTAGTACAGTCTGACTCTACACATCCTAGTACAGTCTGTCTCCACACATTCTAGTACTGTCTGTCTACACATTCTAGCACAGTCTGACTCTACACATTCTAGTACAGTCTGACTCTACACATCCTAGTACAGTATGTCTCTACACATTCTAGTACAGTCTGTCTACACATTCTAGCACAGTCTGACTCTACACATTCTAGCACAGTCTGACTCTACACATCCTAGTACAGTCTGACTCTACACATCCTAGTACAGTCTGTCTCTACACATTCTAGTACAGTCTGTCTACACATTCTAGCACAGTCTGACTCTACACATCCTAGTACAGTCTGACTCTACACATCCTAGTACTGTCTGTCTACACATTCTAGTACAGTCTGTCTACACATTCTAGCACAGTCTGACTCTACACATCCTAGTACAGTCTGACTCTACACATCCTAGTACAGTCTGTCTCTACACATTCTAGTACTGTCTGTCTACACATTCTAGTACAGTCTGTCTACACATTCTAGTACAGTCTGACTCTACACATCCTAGTACAGTCTGACTACACATCCTAGTACAGTATGTCTCTACACATTCTAGTACAGTATGTCTCTACACATTCTAGTACAGTCTGTCTACACATTCTAGCACAGTCTGACTCTACACATCCTAGTACAGTCTGTCTACACATTCTAGTACAGTCTGTCTACACATTCTAGCACAGTCTGACTCTACACATCCTAGTACAGTATGTCTCTACACATTCTAGTACAGTCTGTCTACACATTCTAGCACAGTCTGACTCTACACATCCTAGTACAGTCTGACTCTACACATCCTAGTACAGTCTGTCTCTACACATTCTAGTACAGTCTGTCTACACATTCTAGCACAGTCTGACTCTACACATCCTAGTACAGTCTGACTCTACACATCCTAGTACTGTCTGTCTACACATTCTAGTACAGTCTGTCTACACATTCTAGCACAGTCTGACTCTACACATCCTAGTACAGTCTGACTCTACACATCCTAGTACAGTCTGTCTCTACACATTCTAGTACTGTCTGTCTACACATTCTAGTACAGTCTGTCTACACATTCTAGTACAGTCTGACTCTACACATCCTAGTACCGTCTGACTACACATCCTAGTACAGTCTGTCTCTACACATTCTAGTACAGTCTGACTACACATTCTAGCACAGTCTGACTCTACACATCCTAGTACAGTCTGACTCTACACATCCTAGTACAGTCTGTCTCTACACATTCTAGTACAGTCTGTCTACACATTCTAGCACAGTCTGACTCTACACATCCTAGTACAGTCTGACTCTACACATCCTAGTACAGTCTGTCTCTACACATTCTAGTACTGTCTGTCTACACATTCTAGCACAGTCTGACTCTACACATTCTAGTACAGTCTGACTCTACACATCCTAGTACAGTATGTCTCTACACATTCTAGTACAGTCTGTCTACACATTCTAGCACAGTCTGACTCTACACATCCTAGTACAGTCTGACTCTACACATCCTAGTACAGTCTGTCTCTACACATTCTAGTACAGTCTGTCTACACATTCTAGCACAGTCTGACTCTACACATCCTAGTACAGTCTGACTCTACACATTCTAGTACAGTCTGTCTCTACACATTCTAGTACAGTCTGTCTACACATTCTAGCACAGTCTGACTCTACACATCCTAGTACAGTATGTCTCTACACATTCTAGTACAGTCTGTCTACACATTCTAGCACAGTCTGACTCTACGCATCCTAGTACAGTCTGACTCTACACATCCTAGTACAGTATGTCTCTACACATTCTAGTACAGTCTGTCTACACATTCTAGCACAGTCTGACTCTACGCATCCTAGTACAGTCTGACTCTACACATCCTAGTACAGTCTGTCTCTACACATTCTAGCACTGTCTGTCTACACATTCTAGCACAGTCTGACTCTACACATCCTAGTACAGTCTGACTCTACACATCCTAGTACAGTCTGTCTCTACACATTCTAGTACAGTCTGTATACACATTCTAGCACAGTCTGACTCTACACATCCTAGTACAGTCTGACTCTACACATCCTAGTACAGTCTGTCTCTACACATTCTAGTACTGTCTGTCTACACATTCTAGCACAGTCTGACTCTACACATTCTAGTACAGTCTGACTCTACACATCCTAGTACAGTATGTCTCTACACATTCTAGTACAGTCTGTCTACACATTCTAGCACAGTCTGACTCTACACATCCTAGTACAGTCTGACTCTACACATCCTAGTACAGTCTGTCTACACATTCTAGCACAGTCTGACTCTACACATCCTAGTACAGTCTGACTCTACACATCCTAGTACAGTCTGTCTCTACACATTCTAGTACAGTCTGTCTACACATTCTAGCACAGTCTGACTCTACACATCCTAGTACAGTCTGACTCTACACATCCTAGTACTGTCTGTCTACACATTCTAGTACAGTCTGTCTACACATTCTAGCACAGTCTGACTCTACACATCCTAGTACAGTCTGACTCTACACATCCTAGTACAGTCTGTCTCTACACATTCTAGTACTGTCTGTCTACACATTCTAGTACAGTCTGTCTACACATTCTAGTACAGTCTGACTCTACACATCCTAGTACAGTCTGACTACACATCCTAGTACAGTCTGTCTCTACACATTCTAGTACAGTCTGACTACACATTCTAGCACAGTCTGACTCTACACATCCTAGTACAGTCTGACTCTACACATCCTAGTACAGTCTGTCTCTACACATTCTAGTACAGTCTGTCTACACATTCTAGCACAGTCTGACTCTACACATCCTAGTACAGTCTGACTCTACACATCCTAGTACAGTCTGTCTCTACACATTCTAGTACTGTCTGTCTACACATTCTAGCACAGTCTGACTCTACACATTCTAGTACAGTCTGACTCTACACATCCTAGTACAGTATGTCTCTACACATTCTAGTACAGTCTGTCTACACATTCTAGCACAGTCTGACTCTACACATCCTAGTACAGTCTGACTCTACACATCCTAGTACAGTCTGTCTCTACACATTCTAGTACAGTCTGTCTACACATTCTAGCACAGTCTGACTCTACACATCCTAGTACAGTCTGACTCTACACATTCTAGTACAGTCTGTCTCTACACATTCTAGTACAGTCTGTCTACACATTCTAGCACAGTCTGACTCTACACATCCTAGTACAGTATGTCTCTACACATTCTAGTACAGTCTGTCTACACATTCTAGCACAGTCTGACTCTACGCATCCTAGTACAGTCTGACTCTACACATCCTAGTACAGTATGTCTCTACACATTCTAGTACAGTCTGTCTACACATTCTAGCACAGTCTGACTCTACGCATCCTAGTACAGTCTGACTCTACACATCCTAGTACAGTCTGTCTCTACACATTCTAGCACTGTCTGTCTACACATTCTAGCACAGTCTGACTCTACACATCCTAGTACAGTCTGACTCTACACATCCTAGTACAGTCTGTCTCTACACATTCTAGTACAGTCTGTATACACATTCTAGCACAGTCTGACTCTACACATCCTAGTACAGTCTGACTCTACACATCCTAGTACAGTCTGTCTCTACACATTCTAGTACTGTCTGTCTACACATTCTAGCACAGTCTGACTCTACACATTCTAGTACAGTCTGACTCTACACATTCTAGTACAGTCTGACTCTACACATCCTAGTACAGTATGTCTCTACACATTCTAGTACAGTCTGTCTACACATTCTAGCACAGTCTGACTCTACACATCCTAGTACAGTCTGACTCTACACATCCTAGTACAGTCTGTCTCTACACATTCTAGTACTGTCTGTCTACACATTCTAGCACAGTCTGACTCTACACATTCTAGTACAGTCTGACTCTACACATCCTAGTACAGTATGTCTCTACACATTCTAGTACAGTCTGTCTACACATTCTAGCACAGTCTGACTCTACACATCCTAGTACAGTCTGACTCTACACATCCTAGTACAGTCTGTCTCTACACATTCTAGTACTGTCTGTCTACACATTCTAGCACAGTCTGACTCTACACATTCTAGTACAGTCTGACTCTACACATCCTAGTACAGTATGTCTCTACACATTCTAGTACAGTCTGTCTACACATTCTAGCACAGTCTGACTCTACGCATCCTAGTACAGTCTGACTCTACACATCCTAGTACAGTCTGTCTCTACACATTCTAGCACTGTCTGTCTACACATTCTAGCACAGTCTGACTCTACACATCCTAGTACAGTCTGTCTCTACACATTCTAGTACTGTCTGTCTACACATTCTAGTACAGTCTGACTCTACACATTCTACTACAGTCTGACTCTACACATCCTAGTACAGTCTGTCTCTACACATTCTACTACAATCTGACTCTACACATCCTAGTACAGTCTGTCTCTACACATTCTACTACAGTCTGACTACACATTCTACTACAGTCTGTCTCTACACATTCTACTACAGTCTGTCTCTACACATTCTAGTACAGTCTGACTCTACACATTCTAGTACAGTCTGTCTCTACACATTCTCCTACAGTCTGACTCTACACATCCTAGTACAGTCTGTCTCTACACATCCTAGTACAGTATGTCTCTACACATTCTAGTACAGTCTGTCTACACATTCTAGCACAGTCTGACTCTACACATCCTAGTACAGTCTGACTCTACACATCCTAGTACAGTCTGTCTCTACACATTCTAGTACAGTCTGTCTACACATTCTAGCACAGTCTGACTCTACACATCCTAGTACAGTCTGACTCTACACATTCTAGTACAGTCTGTCTCTACACATTCTAGTACAGTCTGTCTACACATTCTAGCACAGTCTGACTCTACACATCCTAGTACAGTATGTCTCTACACATTCTAGTACAGTCTGTCTACACATTCTAGCACAGTCTGACTCTACGCATCCTAGTACAGTCTGACTCTACACATCCTAGTACAGTATGTCTCTACACATTCTAGTACAGTCTGTCTACACATTCTAGCACAGTCTGACTCTACGCATCCTAGTACAGTCTGACTCTACACATCCTAGTACAGTCTGTCTCTACACATTCTAGCACTGTCTGTCTACACATTCTAGCACAGTCTGACTCTACACATCCTAGTACAGTCTGACTCTACACATCCTAGTACAGTCTGTCTCTACACATTCTAGTACAGTCTGTATACACATTCTAGCACAGTCTGACTCTACACATCCTAGTACAGTCTGACTCTACACATCCTAGTACAGTCTGTCTCTACACATTCTAGTACTGTCTGTCTACACATTCTAGCACAGTCTGACTCTACACATTCTAGTACAGTCTGACTCTACACATCCTAGTACAGTATGTCTCTACACATTCTAGTACAGTCTGTCTACACATTCTAGCACAGTCTGACTCTACACATCCTAGTACAGTCTGACTCTACACATCCTAGTACAGTCTGTCTACACATTCTAGCACAGTCTGACTCTACACATCCTAGTACAGTCTGACTCTACACATCCTAGTACAGTCTGCCTCTACACATTCCAAGTACAGTCTGTCTACACATTCTAGCACAGTCTGACTCTACACATCCTAGTACAGTCTGACTCTACACATCCTAGTACTGTCTGTCTACACATTCTAGTACAGTCTGTCTACACATTCCAGCACAGTCTGACTCTACACATCCTAGTACAGTCTGACTCTACACATCCTAGTACAGTCTGTCTCTACACATTCTAGTACTGTCTGTCTACACATTCTAGTACAGTCTGTCTACACATTCTAGTACAGTCTGACTCTACACATCCTAGTACAGTCTGACTACACATCCTAGTACAGTCTGTCTCTACACATTCTAGTACAGTCTGACTAGACATTCTAGCACAGTCTGACTCTACACATCCTAGTACAGTCTGACTCTACACATCCTAGTACAGTCTGTCTCTACACATTCTAGTACAGTCTGTCTACACATTCTAGCACAGTCTGACTCTACACATCCTAGTACAGTCTGACTCTACACATCCTAGTACAGTCTGTCTCTACACATTCTAGTACTGTCTGTCTACACATTCTAGCACAGTCTGACTCTACACATTCTAGTACAGTCTGACTCTACACATCCTAGTACAGTATGTCTCTACACATTCTAGTACAGTCTGTCTACACATTCTAGCACAGTCTGACTCTACACATCCTAGTACAGTCTGACTCTACACATCCTAGTACAGTCTGTCTCTACACATTCTAGTACAGTCTGTCTACACATTCTAGCACAGTCTGACTCTACACATCCTAGTACAGTCTGACTCTACACATTCTAGTACAGTCTGTCTCTACACATTCTAGTACAGTCTGTCTACACATTCTAGCACAGTCTGACTCTACACATCCTAGTACAGTATGTCTCTACACATTCTAGTACAGTCTGTCTACACATTCTAGCACAGTCTGACTCTACGCATCCTAGTACAGTCTGACTCTACACATCCTAGTACAGTATGTCTCTACACATTCTAGTACAGTCTGTCTACACATTCTAGCACAGTCTGACACTACGCATCCTAGTACAGTCTGACTCTACACATCCTAGTACAGTCTGTCTCTACACATTCTAGCACTGTCTGTCTACACATTCTAGCACAGTCTGACTCTACACATCCTAGTACAGTCTGACTCTACACATCCTAGTACAGTCTGTCTCTACACATTCTAGTACAGTCTGTATACACATTCTAGCACAGTCTGACTCTACACATCCTAGTACAGTCTGACTCTACACATCCTAGTACAGTCTGTCTCTACACATTCTAGTACTGTCTGTCTACACATTCTAGCCCAGTCTGACTCTACACATTCTAGTACAGTCTGACTCTACACATCCTAGTACAGTCTGTCTCTACACATTCTAGTACTGTCTGTCTACACATTCTAGCACAGTCTGACTCTACACATTCTAGTACAGTCTGACTCTACACATCCTAGTACAGTATGTCTCTACACATTCTAGTACAGTCTGTCTACACATTCTAGCACAGTCTGACTCTACACATCCTAGTACAGTCTGACTCTACACATCCTAGTACAGTCTGTCTCTACACATTCTAGTACTGTCTGTCTACACATTCTAGCACAGTCTGACTCTACACATTCTAGTACAGTCTGACTCTACACATCCTAGTACAGTATGTCTCTACACATTCTAGTACAGTCTGTCTACACATTCTAGCACAGTCTGACTCTACGCATCCTAGTACAGTCTGACTCTACACATCCTAGTACAGTCTGTCTCTACACATTCTAGCACTGTCTGTCTACACATTCTAGCACAGTCTGACTCTACACATCCTAGTACAGTCTGTCTCTACACATTCTAGTACAGTCTGTCTACACATTCTAGCACAGTCTGACTCTACACATCCTAGTACAGTCTGACTCTACACATCCTAGTACTGTCTGTCTACACATTCTAGTACAGTCTGTCTACACATTCTAGCACAGTCTGACTCTACACATCCTAGTACAGTCTGACTCTACACATCCTGTACTGTCTGTCTACACATTCTAGTACAGTCTGTCTACACATTCTAGCACAGTCTGACTCTACACATCCTAGTACAGTCTGTCTCTACACATTCTACTACAATCTGACTCTACACATCCTAGTACAGTCTGTCTCTACACATTCTACTACAGTCTGACTACACATTCTACTACAGTCTGTCTCTACACATTCTACTACAGTCTGTCTCTACACATTCTAGTACAGTCTGACTCTACACATTCTAGTACAGTCTGTCTCTACACATTCTCCTACAGTCTGACTCTACACATCCTAGTACAGTCTGTCTCTACACATCCTAGTACAGTATGTCTCTACACATTCTAGTACAGTCTGTCTACACATTCTAGCACAGTCTGACTCTACACATCCTAGTACAGTCTGACTCTACACATCCTAGTACAGTCTGTCTCTACACATTCTAGTACAGTCTGTCTACACATTCTAGCACAGTCTGACTCTACACATCCTAGTACAGTCTGACTCTACACATTCTAGTACAGTCTGTCTCTACACATTCTAGTACAGTCTGTCTACACATTCTAGCACAGTCTGACTCTACACATCCTAGTACAGTATGTCTCTACACATTCTAGTACAGTCTGTCTACACATTCTAGCACAGTCTGACTCTACGCATCCTAGTACAGTCTGACTCTACACATCCTAGTACAGTATGTCTCTACACATTCTAGTACAGTCTGTCTACACATTCTAGCACAGTCTGACTCTACGCATCCTAGTACAGTCTGACTCTACACATCCTAGTACAGTCTGTCTCTACACATTCTAGCACTGTCTGTCTACACATTCTAGCACAGTCTGACTCTACACATCCTAGTACAGTCTGACTCTACACATCCTAGTACAGTCTGTCTCTACACATTCTAGTACAGTCTGTATACACATTCTAGCACAGTCTGACTCTACACATCCTAGTACAGTCTGACTCTACACATCCTAGTACAGTCTGTCTCTACACATTCTAGTACTGTCTGTCTACACATTCTAGCACAGTCTGACTCTACACATTCTAGTACAGTCTGACTCTACACATCCTAGTACAGTATGTCTCTACACATTCTAGTACAGTCTGTCTACACATTCTAGCACAGTCTGACTCTACACATCCTAGTACAGTCTGACTCTACACATCCTAGTACAGTCTGTCTACACATTCTAGCACAGTCTGACTCTACACATCCTAGTACAGTCTGACTCTACACATCCTAGTACAGTCTGCCTCTACACATTCCAAGTACAGTCTGTCTACACATTCTAGCACAGTCTGACTCTACACATCCTAGTACAGTCTGACTCTACACATCCTAGTACTGTCTGTCTACACATTCTAGTACAGTCTGTCTACACATTCTAGCACAGTCTGACTCTACACATCCTAGTACAGTCTGACTCTACACATCCTAGTACAGTCTGTCTCTACACATTCTAGTACTGTCTGTCTACACATTCTAGTACAGTCTGTCTACACATTCTAGTACAGTCTGACTCTACACATCCTAGTACAGTCTGACTACACATCCTAGTACAGTCTGTCTCTACACATTCTAGTACAGTCTGACTAGACATTCTAGCACAGTCTGACTCTACACATCCTAGTACAGTCTGACTCTACACATCCTAGTACAGTCTGTCTCTACACATTCTAGTACAGTCTGTCTACACATTCTAGCACAGTCTGACTCTACACATCCTAGTACAGTCTGACTCTACACATCCTAGTACAGTCTGTCTCTACACATTCTAGTACTGTCTGTCTACACATTCTAGCACAGTCTGACTCTACACATTCTAGTACAGTCTGACTCTACACATCCTAGTACAGTATGTCTCTACACATTCTAGTACAGTCTGTCTACACATTCTAGCACAGTCTGACTCTACACATCCTAGTACAGTCTGACTCTACACATCCTAGTACAGTCTGTCTCTACACATTCTAGTACAGTCTGTCTACACATTCTAGCACAGTCTGACTCTACACATCCTAGTACAGTCTGACTCTACACATTCTAGTACAGTCTGTCTCTACACATTCTAGTACAGTCTGTCTACACATTCTAGCACAGTCTGACTCTACACATCCTAGTACAGTATGTCTCTACACATTCTAGTACAGTCTGTCTACACATTCTAGCACAGTCTGACTCTACGCATCCTAGTACAGTCTGACTCTACACATCCTAGTACAGTATGTCTCTACACATTCTAGTACAGTCTGTCTACACATTCTAGCACAGTCTGACACTACGCATCCTAGTACAGTCTGACTCTACACATCCTAGTACAGTCTGTCTCTACACATTCTAGCACTGTCTGTCTACACATTCTAGCACAGTCTGACTCTACACATCCTAGTACAGTCTGACTCTACACATCCTAGTACAGTCTGTCTCTACACATTCTAGTACAGTCTGTATACACATTCTAGCACAGTCTGACTCTACACATCCTAGTACAGTCTGACTCTACACATCCTAGTACAGTCTGTCTCTACACATTCTAGTACTGTCTGTCTACACATTCTAGCCCAGTCTGACTCTACACATTCTAGTACAGTCTGACTCTACACATCCTAGTACAGTATGTCTCTACACATTCTAGTACAGTCTGTCTACACATTCTAGCACAGTCTGACTCTACACATCCTAGTACAGTCTGACTCTACACATCCTAGTACAGTCTGTCTCTACACATTCTAGTACTGTCTGTCTACACATTCTAGCACAGTCTGACTCTACACATTCTAGTACAGTCTGACTCTACACATCCTAGTACAGTATGTCTCTACACATTCTAGTACAGTCTGTCTACACATTCTAGCACAGTCTGACTCTACACATCCTAGTACAGTCTGACTC
Source organism: Oncorhynchus kisutch (assembly GCF_002021735.2). NCBI lineage: Eukaryota > Metazoa > Chordata > Actinopteri > Salmoniformes > Salmonidae > Oncorhynchus > Oncorhynchus kisutch. The sequence continues at coordinate 15,239,877 of NW_022261983.1, forward strand.
TACACATCCTAGTACAGTCTGTCTCTACACATTCTAGTACTGTCTGTCTACACATTCTAGCACAGTCTGACTCTACACATTCTAGTACAGTCTGACTCTACACATCCTAGTACAGTATGTCTCTACACATTCTAGTACAGTCTGTCTACACATTCTAGCACAGTCTGACTCTACGCATCCTAGTACAGTCTGACTCTACACATCCTAGTACAGTCTGTCTCTACACATTCTAGCACTGTCTGTCTACACATTCTAGCACAGTCTGACTCTACACATCCTAGTACAGTCTGTCTCTACACATTCTAGTACTGTCTGTCTACACATTCTAGTACAGTCTGACTCTACACATTCTACTACAGTCTGACTCTACACATCCTAGTACAGTCTGTCTCTACACATTCTACTACAATCTGACTCTACACATCCTAGTACAGTCTGTCTACACATTCTAGCACAGTCTGACTCTACACATCCTAGTACAGTCTGACTCTACACATCCTAGTACAGTCTGTCTCTACACATTCTAGTACAGTCTGTCTACACATTCTAGCACAGTCTGACTCTACACATCCTAGTACAGTCTGACTCTACACATCCTAGTACTGTCTGTCTACACATTCTAGTACAGTCTGTCTACACATTCTAGCACAGTCTGACTCTACACATCCTAGTACAGTCTGACTCTACACATCCTAGTACAGTCTGTCTCTACACATTCTAGTACTGTCTGTCTACACATTCTAGTACAGTCTGTCTACACATTCTAGTACAGTCTGACTCTACACATCCTAGTACAGTCTGACTACACATCCTAGTACAGTCTGTCTCTACACATTCTAGTACAGTCTGACTACACATTCTAGCACAGTCTGACTCTACACATCCTAGTACAGTCTGACTCTACACATCCTAGTACAGTCTGTCTCTACACATTCTAGTACAGTCTGTCTACACATTCTAGCACAGTCTGACTCTACACATCCTAGTACAGTCTGACTCTACACATCCTAGTACAGTCTGTCTCTACACATTCTAGTACTGTCTGTCTACACATTCTAGCACAGTCTGACTCTACACATTCTAGTACAGTCTGACTCTACACATCCTAGTACAGTATGTCTCTACACATTCTAGTACAGTCTGTCTACACATTCTAGCACAGTCTGACTCTACACATCCTAGTACAGTCTGACTCTACACATCCTAGTACAGTCTGTCTCTACACATTCTAGTACAGTCTGTCTACACATTCTAGCACAGTCTGACTCTACACATCCTAGTACAGTCTGACTCTACACATTCTAGTACAGTCTGTCTCTACACATTCTAGTACAGTCTGTCTACACATTCTAGCACAGTCTGACTCTACACATCCTAGTACAGTATGTCTCTACACATTCTAGTACAGTCTGTCTACACATTCTAGCACAGTCTGACTCTACGCATCCTAGTACAGTCTGACTCTACACATCCTAGTACAGTATGTCTCTACACATTCTAGTACAGTCTGTCTACACATTCTAGCACAGTCTGACACTACGCATCCTAGTACAGTCTGACTCTACACATCCTAGTACAGTCTGTCTCTACACATTCTAGCACTGTCTGTCTACACATTCTAGCACAGTCTGACTCTACACATCCTAGTACAGTCTGACTCTACACATCCTAGTACAGTCTGTCTCTACACATTCTAGTACAGTCTGTATACACATTCTAGCACAGTCTGACTCTACACATCCTAGTACAGTCTGACTCTACACATCCTAGTACAGTCTGTCTCTACACATTCTAGTACTGTCTGTCTACACATTCTAGCCCAGTCTGACTCTACACATTCTAGTACAGTCTGACTCTACACATCCTAGTACAGTATGTCTCTACACATTCTAGTACAGTCTGTCTACACATTCTAGCACAGTCTGACTCTACACATCCTAGTACAGTCTGACTCTACACATCCTAGTACAGTCTGTCTCTACACATTCTAGTACTGTCTGTCTACACATTCTAGCACAGTCTGACTCTACACATTCTAGTACAGTCTGACTCTACACATCCTAGTACAGTATGTCTCTACACATTCTAGTACAGTCTGTCTACACATTCTAGCACAGTCTGACTCTACACATCCTAGTACAGTCTGACTCTACACATCCTAGTACAGTCTGTCTCTACACATTCTAGTACTGTCTGTCTACACATTCTAGCACAGTCTGACTCTACACATTCTAGTACAGTCTGACTCTACACATCCTAGTACAGTATGTCTCTACACATTCTAGTACAGTCTGTCTACACATTCTAGCACAGTCTGACTCTACGCATCCTAGTACAGTCTGACTCTACACATCCTAGTACAGTCTGTCTCTACACATTCTAGCACTGTCTGTCTACACATTCTAGCACAGTCTGACTCTACACATCCTAGTACAGTCTGTCTCTACACATTCTAGTACTGTCTGTCTACACATTCTAGTACAGTCTGACTCTACACATTCTACTACAGTCTGACTCTACACATCCTAGTACAGTCTGTCTCTACACATTCTACTACAATCTGACTCTACACATCCTAGTACAGTCTGTCTCTACACATTCTACTACAGTCTGACTACACATTCTACTACAGTCTGTCTCTACACATTCTACTACAGTCTGTCTCTACACATTCTAGTACAGTCTGACTCTACACATTCTAGTACAGTCTGTCTCTACACATTCTCCTACAGTCTGACTCTACACATCCTAGTACAGTCTGTCTCTACACATTCTACTACAGTCTGACTCTACACATCCTAGTACAGTATGTCTCTACACATTCTACTACAGTCTGACTACAAATTCTACTACAGTCTGTCTCTACACATTCTACTACAGTCTGTCTCTACACATTCTACTACAGTCTGACTCTACACATTCTACTACAGTCTGTCTCTACACATTCTACTACAGTCTGTCTCTACACATTCTACTACAGTCTGACTCTACACATTCTACTACAGTCTGACTCTACACATTCTACCACAGTCAGACTCTACACATTCTACTACAGTCTGACTCTACACATCCTAGTACAGTCTGACTCTACACATTCTAGTACAGTCTGTCTCTACACATTCTACTACAGTCTGACTCTACACATTCTACCACAGTCAGACTCTACACATTCTACTACAGTCTGACTCTACACATCCTAGTACAGTATGTCTCTACACATTCTAGTACAGTCTGTCTACACATTCTAGCACAGTCTGACTCTACGCATCCTAGTACAGTCTGACTCTACACATCCTAGTACAGTCTGTCTCTACACATTCTAGCACTGTCTGTCTACACATTCTAGCACAGTCTGACTCTACACATCCTAGTACAGTCTGTCTCTACACATTCTAGTACTGTCTGTCTACACATTCTAGTACAGTCTGACTCTACACATTCTACTACAGTCTGACTCTACACATCCTAGTACAGTCTGTCTCTACACATTCTACTACAATCTGACTCTACACATCCTAGTACAGTCTGTCTCTACACATTCTACTACAGTCTGACTACACATTCTACTACAGTCTGTCTCTACACATTCTACTACAGTCTGTCTCTACACATTCTAGTACAGTCTGACTCTACACATTCTAGTACAGTCTGTCTCTACACATTCTCCTACAGTCTGACTCTACACATCCTAGTACAGTCTGTCTCTACACATCCTAGTACAGTATGTCTCTACACATTCTAGTACAGTCTGTCTACACATTCTAGCACAGTCTGACTCTACACATCCTAGTACAGTCTGACTCTACACATCCTAGTACAGTCTGTCTCTACACATTCTAGTACAGTCTGTCTACACATTCTAGCACAGTCTGACTCTACACATCCTAGTACAGTCTGACTCTACACATTCTAGTACAGTCTGTCTCTACACATTCTAGTACAGTCTGTCTACACATTCTAGCACAGTCTGACTCTACACATCCTAGTACAGTATGTCTCTACACATTCTAGTACAGTCTGTCTACACATTCTAGCACAGTCTGACTCTACGCATCCTAGTACAGTCTGACTCTACACATCCTAGTACAGTATGTCTCTACACATTCTAGTACAGTCTGTCTACACATTCTAGCACAGTCTGACTCTACGCATCCTAGTACAGTCTGACTCTACACATCCTAGTACAGTCTGTCTCTACACATTCTAGCACTGTCTGTCTACACATTCTAGCACAGTCTGACTCTACACATCCTAGTACAGTCTGACTCTACACATCCTAGTACAGTCTGTCTCTACACATTCTAGTACAGTCTGTATACACATTCTAGCACAGTCTGACTCTACACATCCTAGTACAGTCTGACTCTACACATCCTAGTACAGTCTGTCTCTACACATTCTAGTACTGTCTGTCTACACATTCTAGCACAGTCTGACTCTACACATTCTAGTACAGTCTGACTCTACACATCCTAGTACAGTATGTCTCTACACATTCTAGTACAGTCTGTCTACACATTCTAGCACAGTCTGACTCTACACATCCTAGTACAGTCTGACTCTACACATCCTAGTACAGTCTGTCTACACATTCTAGCACAGTCTGACTCTACACATCCTAGTACAGTCTGACTCTACACATCCTAGTACAGTCTGTCTCTACACATTCTAGTACAGTCTGTCTACACATTCTAGCACAGTCTGACTCTACACATCCTAGTACTGTCTGTCTACACATTCTAGTACAGTCTGTCTACACATTCTAGCACAGTCTGACTCTACACATCCTAGTACAGTCTGACTCTACACATCCTAGTACAGTCTGTCTCTACACATTCTAGTACAGTCTGTCTACACATTCTAGCACAGTCTGACTCTACACATCCTAGTACTGTCTGTCTACACATTCTAGTACAGTCTGTCTACACATTCTAGCACAGTCTGACTCTACACATCCTAGTACAGTCTGACTCTACACATCCTAGTACAGTCTGTCTCTACACATTCTAGTACTGTCTGTCTACACATTCTAGTACAGTCTGTCTACACATTCTAGTACAGTCTGACTCTACACATCCTAGTACAGTCTGACTACACATCCTAGTACAGTCTGTCTCTACACATTCTAGTACAGTCTGACTACACATTCTAGCACAGTCTGACTCTACACATCCTAGTACAGTCTGACTCTACACATCCTAGTACAGTCTGTCTCTACACATTCTAGTACAGTCTGTCTACACATTCTAGCACAGTCTGACTCTACACATCCTAGTACAGTCTGACTCTACACATCCTAGTACAGTCTGTCTCTACACATTCTAGTACTGTCTGTCTACACATTCTAGCACAGTCTGACTCTACACATTCTAGTACAGTCTGACTCTACACATCCTAGTACAGTATGTCTCTACACATTCTAGTACAGTCTGTCTACACATTCTAGCACAGTCTGACTCTACACATCCTAGTACAGTCTGACTCTACACATCCTAGTACAGTCTGTCTCTACACATTCTAGTACAGTCTGTCTACACATTCTAGCACAGTCTGACTCTACACATCCTAGTACAGTCTGACTCTACACATTCTAGTACAGTCTGTCTCTACACATTCTAGTACAGTCTGTCTACACATTCTAGCACAGTCTGACTCTACACATCCTAGTACAGTATGTCTCTACACATTCTAGTACAGTCTGTCTACACATTCTAGCACAGTCTGACTCTACGCATCCTAGTACAGTCTGACTCTACACATCCTAGTACAGTATGTCTCTACACATTCTAGTACAGTCTGTCTACACATTCTAGCACAGTCTGACACTACGCATCCTAGTACAGTCTGACTCTACACATCCTAGTACAGTCTGTCTCTACACATTCTAGCACTGTCTGTCTACACATTCTAGCACAGTCTGACTCTACATCACCTAGTACAGTCTGACTCTACACATCCTAGTACAGTCTGTCTCTACACATTCTAGTACAGTCTGTATACACATTTTAGCACAGTCTGACTCTACACATCCTAGTACAGTCTGACTCTACACATCCTAGTACAGTCTGTCTCTACACATTCTAGTACTGTCTGTCTACACATTCTAGCCCAGTCTGACTCTACACATTCTAGTACAGTCTGACTCTACACATCCTAGTACAGTATGTCTCTACACATTCTAGTACAGTCTGTCTACACATTCTAGCACAGTCTGACTCTACACATCCTAGTACAGTCTGACTCTACACATCCTAGTACAGTCTGTCTCTACACATTCTAGTACTGTCTCTACACATTCTAGCACAGTCTGACTCTACACATTCTAGTACAGTCTGACTCTACACATCCTAGTACAGTATGTCTCTACACATTCTAGTACAGTCTGTCTACACATTCTAGCACAGTCTGACTCTACACATCCTAGTACAGTCTGACTCTACACATCCTAGTACAGTCTGTCTCTACACATTCTAGTACTGTCTGTCTACACATTCTAGCACAGTCTGACTCTACACATTCTAGTACAGTCTGACTCTACACATCCTAGTACAGTATGTCTCTACACATTCTAGTACAGTCTGTCTACACATTCTAGCACAGTCTGACTCTACGCATCCTAGTACAGTCTGACTCTACACATCCTAGTACAGTCTGTCTCTACACATTCTAGCACTGTCTGTCTACACATTCTAGCACAGTCTGACTCTACACATCCTAGTACAGTCTGTCTCTACACATTCTAGTACTGTCTGTCTACACATTCTAGTACAGTCTGACTCTACACATTCTACTACAGTCTGACTCTACACATCCTAGTACAGTCTGTCTCTACACATTCTACTACAATCTGACTCTACACATCCTAGTACAGTCTGTCTCTACACATTCTACTACAGTCTGACTACACATTCTACTACAGTCTGTCTCTACACATTCTACTACAGTCTGTCTCTACACATTCTAGTACAGTCTGACTCTACACATTCTAGTACAGTCTGTCTCTACACATTCTCCTACAGTCTGACTCTACACATCCTAGTACAGTCTGTCTCTACACATTCTACTACAGTCTGACTCTACACATCCTAGTACAGTATGTCTCTACACATTCTACTACAGTCTGACTACAAATTCTACTACAGTCTGTCTCTACACATTCTACTACAGTCTGTCTCTACACATTCTACTACAGTCTGACTCTACACATTCTACTACAGTCTGTCTCTACACATTCTACTACAGTCTGTCTCTACACATTCTACTACAGTCTGACTCTACACATTCTACTACAGTCTGACTCTACACATTCTACCACAGTCAGACTCTACACATTCTACTACAGTCTGACTCTACACATCCTAGTACAGTCTGACTCTACACATTCTAGTACAGTCTGTCTCTACACATTCTACTACAGTCTGACTCTACACATTCTACCACAGTCAGACTCTACACATTCTACTACAGTCTGACTCTACACATTCTACCACAGTCAGACTCTACACATTCTACTACAGTCTGACTCTACACATCCTATTACAGTCTGTCTCTACACATTCTACTACAGTCTGACTCTACACATTCTACTACAGTCTGACTCTACACATTCTACTACAGTCTGTCTCTACACATTCTACTACAGTCTGTCTCTACACATTCTACTACAGTCTGACTCTACACATTCTACTACAGTCTGACTCTACACATTCTACCACAGTCAGACTCTACACATTCTACTACAGTCTGACTCTACACATCCTAGTACAGTCTGTCTCTACACATTCTACTACAGTCTGTCTCTACACATTCTACTACAGTCTGACTCTACACATTCTACTACAGTCTGTCTCTACACATTCTACTACAGTCTGACTCTACACATTCTACTACAGTCTGACTACAAATTCTACCACAGTCAGACTCTACACATTCTACTACAGTCTGACTCTACACATCCTAGTACAGTCTGTCTCTACACATTCTACTACAGTCTGTCTCTACACATTCTACTACAGTCTGACTCTACACATTCTACTACAGTCTGACTCTACACATTCTACCACAGTCAGACTCTACACATTCTACTACAGTCTGACTCTACACATCCTAGTACAGTCTGTCTCTACACATTCTACTACAGTCTGACTCTACACATCCTAGTACAGTCTGTCTCTACACATTCTACTACAGTCTGACTCTACACATCCTAGTACAGTCTGTCTCTACACATTCTACTACAGTCTGTCTCTACGCATTCTAGTACAGTCTGTCTCTACACATTCTAGTACAGTCTGGTACAGCTAGTACAGTCTGTCTCTACACATTCTAGTACAATCTGTCTCTACACATTCTAGTACAGTCTGTGCAGGGCAGGATTTTGTTCCATACACTCTAAGAAAAATAGAAATCTACATAGAACCAAAAAGGGTTCTTTCCCTTGCTTATACGGCACCCCTAATGTTCAATTTAGAACCCCAATAACCCTTTTCTTGAAATGTGGGGTTCTATATAGAACATATGAAGCAAGCAATATAATGTTTTTTTTCTTCTAAATCACCTAATCAGGGTCTTGATGATTGGTTGGATTGCTGAACTAGGTGTCTTAGTGCTGGTATAGAACTAAACCCTGCAGCCCCTGCTCTTGTAATGCTCCAGCGATCGAGGTGTCAGTTGCTATGTTAACCCTCTTGAGGGAGACAGTGGCTTCTTGTTATCCCTCCCTCTCACAGTCCACACTACCAGGTGTCATGTTGCTATGTTAACCCTCTGGAGGGAGACAGTGGCTTCTTGTTATCCCTCCCTCTCACAGTCCACACTACCAGGTGTCATGTTGCTATGTTAACCCTCTGGAGGGAGACAGTGGCTTCTTGTTATCCCTCCCTCTCACAGTCCACACTACCAGGTGTCATGTTGCTATGTTAACCCTCTGGAGGGAGACAGTGGCTTCTTGTTATCCCTCCCTCTCACAGTCCACACTACCAGAAGTGGATCTATCTGGCATTGTTTTTGTATTTTACCCCCCCCCCCCATCTTTTCTCCCCAATTTCAATCTTGTCTCATCGCTGCAACTCCCCAACGGGCTCGGGAGGCGAAGGTCGAGTCGTGCGTCCTCCGAAAACATGACCCGCCCAAAACCGCGCTCCTTAATTAACACCCGCCTGTTTAACCCGGGAAGCCAGCTGCACCAATGTGTCGGAGGAAAAACCGTTCAACTGATGACCGGGGTCAGCCTGCAGGCACCCATCCCGCCACTAGGAGTCGCTAGAGCGCCAGTTGTTATACAGCCAGGGATCAAACCTAGGTCTGCAGTGACGCCTCCAGCACTGCGATGCAGTGGCTTAGACCGCTCGGGAGGCCCCAATATACATTTTTGAATTGGTTAAAATTAGCACTTGTTCATCAAGCTGCCTCACGCTACATAGTGCACTATATAAGGAGTAGGGTGCCATTTGGTACCTCCTATCAGGTTATCCTACTGGAGGAATATACTTGACTTGTATCACTGTCCTTGTTTCTTCAATAAAGGCACGGTAACCTTCTGTTTTGTTCACAGGCTCTGCAATAGACTAGTGTCCTGTCCAGGGGGTGTCCTGGTACATCAAGCTGTCTCACTACAGAAACAGGAGATAGACTAGTGTCCTGTCCAGGGGGTGTACTGTACATCAAGCTGTCTCACTACAGAAACAGGTGATAGACTAGTGTCCTGTCCAGGGGGTGTCCTGTACATCAAGCTGTCTCACTACAGAAACAGGAGATAGACTAATGTCCTGTCCAGGGGGTGTACTGGTACATCAAGCTGTCTCACTACAGAAACAGGAGATAGACTAGTGTCCTGTCCAGGGGGTGTCCTGTACATCAAGCTGTCTCACTACAGAAACAGGAGATAGACTAGTGTCCTGTCCAGGGGTTGTCCTGTACATCAAGCTGTCTCACTACAGAAACAGGAGATAGACTAGTGTCCTGTCCAGGGGGTGTCCTGTACATCAAGCTGTCTCACTACAGAAACAGGAGATAGACTAGTGTCCTGTCCAGGGGGTGTCCTGTACATCAAGCTGTCTCACTACAGAAACAGGAGATAGACTAGTGTCCTGTCCAGTGAGTGTCCTGTACATCAAGCTGTCTCACTACAGAAACAGGAGATAGACTAGTGTCCTGTCTGGGGGTTGTACTGTACATTAGTTTTAACACAGATTCGCATTGAGGTATTTTTCTCTTCACAAGTTTCCATTGGTTCAGAAAGTGTTGTAACTCAGGAAAAACATGTTCAACACAAAACACTTCAAAGGGAATACGTGTTAGAACATGTTACAGCTCGTATTGCAGACACACCTACGAGTGAAATGTCTGACTGAGCACTTTCCCACGTTATAAGAAGTGAACTGCCTCTGTTGTAAAGTTAGAACAGTCAGTGGCTAATGGATACTTATGGATACAGTGACACAGAACTTTATCTAGACAACCAAATTGTAGCTTTTGGACGAGCCTAATGAATAGGCCTATCAGACGGGTGGGATACCAATCGCACCAGTTATAAACAGGTCGTTTATGTGTGTTTTAACATTCACAAAATCTGATCTAACAGTACCACAAAGTGTTTTTCTAAAAATCTGATCTAACAGTACCACAAAGTGTTTTTCTAAAAATCTGATTTGGATATATATTTAGATTCATAACATTTAGAATTGAAATACACATAAACAACAACCTAAATTTGGCCTGATTTTTTACCTCAACACAGTGTGAAAGACACACATAGAAACAACAGCCTAAATGTAGGCTGATTTTGATGGCCTGCAATCACAATATTCTGAATATTTCCCCACCAGGAGATGTGAGCGTGGCGTTGTCATAGTCAAATTCTGTTGATATCTTTATGACATCTATAGACTCCTCCATTGAGAAATATATATACAGGACCAGTCAACAGTTTGGACACACCGACTCATTCAAAGCTATTTCTTTATTTGGACTATTTTCTACATTGTATAATAATGGTGAAGACATGAAGACTATGAAATAACACATATGGAATCAATCCACCAATGTTGTGTTAAACAAATCAAAATATATTTTATATTTGAGATTCTTCAAAGTAGCCACCCTTTGCCTTGATGACAGCTTTGCACACTCTTGGCATTCTCTCAACCAGCTTCATGAGGTAGTCACCTGGAATGCATTTCAATTAACAGGTGTGACTTGTTTAAAGTTCTTTTGTTGGTATTTCTTTCCTTCTTAATGCATTTGAGCCAATCAGTTGTGTTGTGACAAGGTAGGGGTGGTATACAGAAGATAACCCTATTTGGTAAAAGACCAAGGCCATATTATGTCAACAACAGCTCAAATAAGTAAAGAGAAACAACAGTCCACCATCCATCAACAGTCCCCCTGTCCATGTAATGTAAAAGGACCAGTATTCAGTCATAGTGCTGATCTAGGATCAGGTCCCCCTGTCCATGTAATGTAAAAGGACCAGTATTCAGTCATAGTGCTGATCTAGGATCAGGTCCCCCTGTCCATGTAATGTAAAAGGACCAGTATTCAGTCATAGTGCTGATCTAGGATCAGGTCCCCCTGTCCATGTAATGTAAAAGGACCAGTATTCAGTCATAGTGCTGATCTAGGATCAGGTCCCCCTGTCCATGTAATGTAAAAGGACCAGTATTCAGTCATAGTGCTGATCTAGGATCAGGTCCCCCTGTCCATGTAATGTAAAAGGACCAGTATTCAGTCATAGTGCTGATCTAGGATCAGGTCCCCCTGTCCATGTCATCTTATTCATTACGATTCTAAGGATTAAAACTGATCCTAGATCATAACACTGACGTAGAGGTGCTATTTGAATCGAGGAGGCAGAAAGTAGGTATGGAACACAGCCAAGCCCAGCCCAAGACAAGGATTTACTTTCAGTTCAACTTCCTGAACACTCTGGGCTCTTCATGGGAAGTCCTGCCCCCAGAGTAAATAACACATACACACACACACACACACACACACACACACACACACACACACGCACACACACACACACACACGCACACACACACACACACACACACACACACACACACACACACACACACACACACACACACACACACACGAGCTTGCAGTTCATCCAATCATCTTCTCACTAGGCCTCATACGGATCTACACGGAAACCAGAAGAAAGAGATTTACATTTATTGTAAAACACCAGGTACTGTGATTTCTTTATGTGCTTTTTTGTGATCTAGTCTGTCTTTACTAAACAAGTTAGATCTAGTCTGTCTTTACTAAACAAGTTAGATCTAGTCTGTCTTTACTAAACAAGTTAGATCTAGTCTGTCTTTACTAAACAAGTTAGATCTAGTCTGTCTTTACTAAACAAGTTAGATCTAGTCTGTCTTTACTAAACAAGTTAGATCTAGTCTGTCTTTACTAAACAAGTTAGATCTAGTCTGTCTTTACTAAACAAGTTAGATCTAGTCTGTCTTTACTAAACAAGTTAGATCTAGTCTGTCTTTACTAAACAAGTTAGATCTAGTCTGTCTTTACTAAACAAGTTAGATCTAGTCTGTCTTTACTAAACAAGTTAGATCTAGTCTGTCCTTACTAAACAAGTTCGATCTAGTCTGTCTTTACTAAACAAGTTCGATCTAGTCTGTCTTTACTAAACAAGTTAGATCTAGTCTGTCTTTACTAAACAAGTTAGATCTAGTCTGTCTTTACTAAACAAGTTAGATCTAGTCTGTCTTTACTAAACAAGTTAGATCTAGTCTGTCTTTACTAAACAAGTTAGATCTAGTCTGTCTTTACTAAACAAGTTAGATCTAGTCTGTCTTTACTAAACAAGTTAGATCTAGTCTGTCTTTACTAAACAAGTTAGATCTAGTCTGTCTTTACTAAACAAGTTAGATCTAGTCTGTCTTTAATAAACAAGTTAGATCTAGTCTGTCTTTACTAAACAAGTTAGATCTAGTCTGTCTTTACTAAACAAGTTAGATCTAGTCTGTCTTTAATAAACAAGTTAGATCTAGTCTGTCTTTACTAAACAAGTTAGATCTAGTCTGTCTTTACTAAACAAGTTAGATCTAGTCTGTCTTTACTAAACAAGTTAGGTCTAGTCTGTCTTTACTAAACAAGTTAGATCTAGTCTGTCTTTACTAAACAAGTTAGATCTAGTCTGTCTTTACTAAACAAGTTAGATCTAGTCTGTCTTTACTAAACAAGTTAGATCTAGTCTGTCTTTACTAAACAAGTTAGATCTAGTCTGTCTTTACTAAACAAGTTAGATCTAGTCTGTCTTTACTAAACAAGTTAGATCTAGTCTGACCTTACTAAACAAGTTCGATCTAGTCTGTCTTTACTAAACAAGTTAGATCTTGTCTGTCTTTACTAAACAAGTTAGATCATCAAAACTATGAAATAACCCATATGGAAACATGTAGTAACCAAAAAAGTGTTAAATAAATCTAAATATATTTTACATTCTTCAAAGTAGCCACCCTTTGCCTTTTATTGAACTAGGCAAGTCAGTTCAATTATGGCTAGCGGAACGTTTCGACAACATCCGGTGAAATTGCAGAGCGCAATTTTTTTATATTTTTTTATTATAAATATTTAACTTTCATACATTCACAAGTGCAATACACCAAATTAAAGCTTATCCAGCCACCGTGTCAGATTTCAAAAAGGCTTAATGGTGAAAGCAAATCGTGCGATTGTCTAAGGACAGCACCCCATCAAACAAACACATGACAATCATATTTAAACCCCCCAGGCGCGACACAAAACTCAGAAATAACGATATAATTCATGCCTTACCTTTGAAGATTTTCTTCTGTTGGCACTCTAATATGTCCCATAAACATCACAAATGATCCTTTTGTTCGATTAATTCCGTCGTTATATATCGACAAAATGTCCATTTATTTGGCGCGTTTGATTCAGAAAAACATTGGTTCCAGCTCGCCCAACATGACTACAAAATATTTAATAAGTTACCTGTAATCTTGATCCAAACATTTCAAACAACTTTCATAATCCAACTTTAGATATTTTAAACCGTAAATAATCGATCAAATTTTAGACGGGATAAGCTGGGTTGCAGGGTAGCCTAGTGGTTAGAGTGTTGGACTATGAACTGAAAGGTTGCAAGTTCAAATCTGTCGTTCTGCCCCTGAACAGGCAGTTAACCCACTGTTCCTAGGCTGTCATTGAAAATAAGAATTTGTTCTTAACTGACTTGCCTAGTTAAAATAAAAAATAACTGTGCTCAATACCGGATGAAAACAAAGTGAAGCACGTTCCAGGTTGCGTGCACCAAAACATTAGAGTGCACCTGGAGTGACACATGGAAATAACAGGGCTACTTCTTCATTTCTCAAAGGAAAAACATCAACCAATTTCTAAAGACTGTTGACATCTAGTGGAAACCATAGGAACTGCAACCGCGTGCCCAAAGGCCTCAAATCTAGATTCACATAGAAACCCTGGGTTTCACCTGCCAAATAAGTTTGGTTATACTCACAGACATAATTGTAACAGTTTTGGAAACATTAGAGTGTTTTCTATCCAAATCTACCAACTATTCGCATATCCTAGCTTCTGGGCCTGAGTAGCAGGCAGTTTACTTTGGGCACGCTTTTCATCCAGACGTGAAAATACCGCCCCCTAGTCCGAAGAGGTTTTAAGAACAAATTCTTGTTTACATTAATGGCCTACCCTGGCCAAACCCAGATGACACTGGGCCAATTGTGCACTGCCCTATGGGACTCCCCATCACTGCTGGATGTGATTCAGATGGATTCGAACCAAGGACTGTAATGACACCTCTTGCACTGAGATTCAGTGCCTTAGACAGCTGCACGGCTCAGGAGCCTGACTTGATGACAGCTTTGCACACTCTTGGCATTACAAAACAACATCATTTCACTTTGACATTATGGGGTTTTGTGCTTAAGCCAGTGACACAAAATCTACATTTTTATATATATTTTTAAACTGTAACACAACAAAATGTGGAAAACGTCAAGGGGTGTGAATACTTTCTGAAGGCACTGTACATGTCAGTAGTTACGAGCAAACTATATGAAAGGCTATATTATGTTGATAAAATTTGATTTGTATAATGTATGCCTTAAAGGTGGAATACTTAATGGTGAAACTGCCATGTTCATTTGTGGTAATACAACATACACTACCGAACTTACTTCAAACAACCAACACTGCTTCTTCCCTCAGATGTCAATGCATCACGGGACATTATAGAACAGCAGAGTGTGTAGTGTTTTTGTTTCACCACGTTACCATGACGCTCCTCACCTCCACTTGATCAACAAAATCAAAAACAATAACAACGTAGGTGGGGGCGGACAGTGGCGGGCTTCCATATTTTATTGATCTTAATTGTTCTCCTCATTCGTCAGATCAATATTCCCTGTTCTATGAGAGCAATGACCAGGTCAGAGAATATCCCTCTGGAGGAGGAGATGGTGAGCATCCTGGATCAATGCGGACCAGCTCTGACATATGTCCTACATAGCAAGTTTGGATGTACTGCTGTGCTCCATGGTGTTGATGCCGGTGCAATGAAGTTCAAGAAGCCAGGTGAGGAAAGGTTTTCTACCCAGCTGTCAAAGGACCTCAACAGTAAAAAGACAGTGAAAAATAACAGTAGCAAGGCCACATGCAGACACCGGTTAGTCGGCTGATTGAGGTAGTATGTAGATCTGGTTAAAGTGACTATGCATATATGATGAACAGAGAGTAGCAGTAGCGTAAAATAGGGGTTGGCAGGTGGTGGCTGGGACACAATGGAGATAGCCCAGTTAGTCAGTATGCGGGAGCACTGGTTTGTCGGGCCAATTGAGGTAGTATGTACATGAATGTATAGTTAAAGTGACTATGCATATATGATAAACAGAGAGTAGCAGCAGTGTAAAAGAGGGGTTGGGGGAGGCACACAATGCAAATAGTCCGGGTAACCATTTGGTTACCTGTTCAGGAGTCTTATGGCTTGGGGGTAAAAACTGTCGAGAAGCCTTTTTGTCCTAGACTTGGCACTCCGGTACCGCTTGCCATGCGGTAGTAGAGAGAAGGTAGCTGGGGTCTTATACAATCTTTTGGACCGCCTGGTGTAGAGGTTCTGGATGGCAGGCAGCTTGGCCCCAGTGATGTACTGGGCCGTACGCACTACCCTCTGTAGTGCCTTGCGGTCAGAGGCCCAGCAATTGCCTGATACAGGCAGTGATACAACTTGTCAGGATGCTCTCAATGTTGCAGCTGTAGATCCTTTTGAGGATCTGAGGACTCAAGCCAAATCTTTTTAGTTTCCTGATGGGGAATAGGCTTTGACGTGCTCTCTTCACGACTGTCTTGGTGTGTTTGGACCATTCTAGTTTGTTGGTAATGCTCTCAATCTGCTCCACTACAGCCCCGTCGATGAGAATGTGGGCGTGCTCGGTCCTCCTTTTCCTGTAGTCCACAATCATCTCCTTAGTCTTGGTTATGTTGAGGGATAGGTTGTTATTCTGGCACCACCCGGCCAGGTCTCTGACCTCCTCCCTATCGGCTGTCTCGTTGTTGTCGGTGACCAGGCCTACCGCTGTTGTGTCGTCTGCAAACTTCATGATGGTGTTGGAGTTGTGCCTGGCCATGGGTGAACAGGGAGTACAGGAGGGGACTGAGCACGCACCCCTGGGGAGCTCCAGCGTTGAGGATCAGTGTGGCAGATGTGTTGCTACCTACCCTTACCACCTGGGGGCGGCTCATCAGGAAGTCCAAGATTCAGTTGCAGAGGGAGGTGTTTAGTCCCAGGATCCTTAGCTTAGTGATGAGCTTTGTGGGCACTAGGGTGTTGAACGCTGAACTGTAGTCAATGAATAGCATTCTCAAATAGGTGTTCCTCTTGTCCAGGTAGGAAAGGATAGTGTGGAGTGAAATAGAGATTGCATCATCTGTGGATCTGTTTGGGTGGTATGCAAATTGGAGTGGGTCTAGGGTTTCTGGGATAATGGTGTTGATGTGAGCCATTACCAGCCATTCAAAGAACTTTGGACGTGAGTGCTACGGGTATGTAGTCATTTAGGCAGGTTGCCTTCGTGTTCTTGGGCACAGGGACACTGGTGGTCTGCTAGAAACATGTTGGTATTACAGACTCAGTCAGGGACATGTTGAAAATGTCAGTGAAGACACCTGCCAGTTAGTCAGCACATGCCCGGAGCACACGTCCTGGTAATCCGTCTGGCCCCGCAGCCTTGTGAATGTTGACCTGTTTAAAGGTCTTACTCACACCGGCTACAGAGAGCGTGATCACACAGTTGTCCTGAACAGCTGATGCTCTCATGCATGCCTCAGTGTTGCTTGCATCGAAGAGAGCATAGAAGTGATTTAGCTCGTCTGGTAGGCTCGTGTCACTGGGCAGCTCGCGGCTGTGCTTCCCTTTGTAGCCTGTAATAGTTTGCAGGCCCTGCCACATAAGACAAGCTTCGGAGCCGGTGTGGTATGGTTCAATCTTAGCCCTGTATTGACGCTTTTCCTGTTTGATGATTCGTCGCAGGACATAGCAGGATTTCTTATAAGCTTCGGGCTTAGAGTCCCGCACCTTGAAAGCGATAGCTCTACCCTTTAGCTCAGTGCGAATGTTGCCTGTAAATCATGGCTTCTGGTTGGGGTATGTACGTACAGTCACTGTGGGGACGACGTCCTCGATGCACTTATTGATACAGCCAACAACTGATGTGGTGTATTCCTCAACGTCATCGGGAGAATCCCGGAACATGTTCCAGTCTGTGATAGCAAAATAGTCCTGTAGTTTAGCATCTGCTTCATCTGACCACGTTTTATACACCGAGTCATTGGTGCTTCCTGCTTTAATGTTTGCTTGTAAGCAGGAATCAGGATATAGATGTGGTCAGATTTACCAAATGGAGGGCGAGCGAGAGATTTGTACGCGAATCTGTGTGTGGAGTAAAGGTGATCTAGATTTGTTTTCCTCTGGTTGCACATTTAACATGTTGATATAAATGAGGTAAAACTGATTTAAGTTTCCCGGCATTAAGGTCTCTGGCCACTAGGAGCGCCGCCTCTGGGTGAGTTGTTTCCTGTTAGCTTATTTCTTTATACAGCTGGCTGAGTGCGGTCTTAGTGCCAGCTGCGGTGGTAAATAAACAGCCACGAAAAGTATAGCTGAGAACTCTCTAGGCAAGTAGTGGGGTCTGCAATTTATCACAAGATACTCTACTTCAGGCGAGCAAAATCTAGGGACTTCCTTAGATTTCGTGCACCAGCTGTTGTTTACAAATATGCACAGACCCCCCCTCATCTTATCGGATTGTGCTGTTCTATCTTACCGCTGCAGCGATTCCGTGAAACATAAGATATTACAGTTTTTGATGTCCCTTTGGAATGATATTCGTGATCGTACCTTGTTTAATTTATTGTCCAATGATTGCACTTTGGCGAGTAATATTGACGGTAACGGGCAGCTTTCCCACTCGCCTTCTGCGGGTCCGTACGAGGCATCCCGCTCTGTGGCCTCTGTACCTGCGTCTCTTCTTCTAGCAAATAACTGGGATGTTGGCCTTGTCGGGTGTTCGGAGAATGTCCTGTGCGTCCTGCTTGTTGAAGAAAAATTATTTGTCTAATCCGAGGTGAGTGATCGCTGTCCTGATATCGAGAAGCTCTTAGTCTAATCCGAGGTGAGTGATCGCTGTCCTGATATCCAGAAGCTCTTTGTCTAATCTGAGGTGAGTGATCTCTGTCCTGATATCCAGAAGCTCCTTCTCTAATCCGAGGTGAGTGATCGCTGTCCTGATATCCAGAAGCTCTTTGTCTAATCCGAGGTGAGTGATCGCTGTCCTGATATCCAGAAGATCTTTGTCTAATCCAAGGTGAGTGATCGCTGTCCTGATATTCAGAAGCTCTTTGTCTAATCCGAGGTGAGTGATCGCTGTCCTGATATCCAGAAGCTCTTTGTCTAATCCGAGGTGAGTGATCGCTGTCCTGATATCCAGAAGCTCTATGTCTAATCTGAGGTGAGTGATCTCTGTCCTGATATCCAGAAGCTCTTTGTCTAATCCGAGGTGAGTGATCGCTGTCCTGATATCCAGAAGCTCTTTGTCTAATCTGAGGTGAGTGATCTCTGTCCTGATATCCGGAAGCTCTTTGTCTAATCCGAGGTGAGTGATCGCTGTCCTGATATCCAGAAGCTCTTTGTCTAATCCGAGGTGAGTGATCGCTGTCCTGATATCCAGAAGCTCTTTGTCTAATCCGAGGTGAGTGATCGCTGTCCTGATATCCAGAAGATCTTTGTCTAATCCGAGGTGAGTGATCGCTGTCCTGATATCCAGAAGCTCTTTGTCTAATCCGAGGTGAGTGATCGCTGTCCTGATATCCAGAAGATCTTTGTCTAATCCGAGGTGAGTGATCGCTGTCCTGATATCCAGAAGCTCTTTGTCTAATCCGAGGTGAGTGATTGCTGTCCTGATATCCAGAAGCTCTTTGTCTAATCCGAGGTGAGTGATCGCTGTCCTGATATCCAGAAGATCTTTGTCTAATCCGAGGTGAGTGATCGCTGTCCTGATATTCAGAAGCTCTTTGTCTAATCCGAGGTGAGCGATCGCTGTCCTGATATCCAGAAGCTCTTTTTTGCCATAAAATACGGTTGCAGAAACATTATGTACAAAATAAGTTACAAATAACGCGAAAAAAACAAGTAATAGCACAATTGGTTGGGCGCCTGTAAAACTGCTGCCATTTCTTCCGGGGGCCATTTTAGATCTAGTTCTTAGTTCTTCCAACAGTGTAGTTCTGCCTCCTTTCAAGGTGAGATCCTGGTCAAAAGAAGTAGATGAAGAGGAACTCTTATTATCGTTGGTGTTTTATCAGAACACTTGCCATATATCTCACAGTATTTCCTACAGTATATCTCACAGTATTTCCTACAGTATATCTCACAGTATTTCCTACAGTATATCTCACAGTATTTCCTACAGTATATCTCACAGTATTTCCTACAGTATATCTCACAGTATTTCCTACAGTATATCTCACAGTATTTCCTACAGTATATCTCACAGTATTTCCTACAGTATATCTCACAGTATTTCCTACAGTATATCTCACAGTATTTCCTACAGTATATCTCACAGTATTTCCTACAGTATATCTCACAGTATTTCCTACAGTATATCTCACAGTATTTCCTACAGTATATCTCACAGTATTTCCTACAGTATATCTCACAGTATTTCCTACAGTATATCTCACAGTATTTCCTACAGTATATCTCACAGTATTTCCTACAGTATATCTCACAATATTTCCTACTGTATTTCCTATGGTATATCTCAGTATTTCTTACAGTATTTCCATCAGTATATCTCACAGTATATCTCACAGTATTTCCTACAGTATATCTCACAGTATTTCCTACAGTATATCTCACAGTATTTCCTACAGTATATCTCACAGTATTTCCTACAGTATATCTCACAGTATTTCCTACAGTATATCTCACAGTATTTCCTACAGTATATCTCACAGTATTTCCTACAGTATATCTCACAGTATTTTCCACAGTATTTCCTACAGTATTTCCTACATGATATCTCACAGTCTTTCTTACAGTATTTCCTACAGTATATCTCACAGTATTCTTCTTCTGTGTCTCATCTTTAAGTATTTAAGCACGAAACTGTCCATTCCGACTCCAGAGATGCAAGGAAAAGTGTTCCACCGTTTATTGAGCTCAGTGGGGCCTATCATGAGACATTGAGGGAGGCCAGACGCTGGTATTTGGATGCTTTGTACCCTGCCTCGAAGAATGTAATCACCATTCACAACAATTTCATCCAGCACTTTGGCCAGAGGGAGTTTGAAGAGCTTCTTTCCCTTCAGACCAAGAGGGAAGTTTCCATCGAGGAGAACTTTAAAGATGGCCGCTTTGGATTGACCATCCAGGGGGCTTCTAGAGGGTTCAAAGCTGCTGTGTTAGAGGTGGAAGCCCTGTGCTGCAAAGTCCAAGAGGATTTTGCAAAGGAAGAGTTGAGTTTAATGGGCCTGCAATCTCCCATCAGTTCCCCAAGGAAGCCTGTAGATGACAACAGTTCTGACTATAAAGAGAGACAGCAACATTTTGCCGGACTTCAAATTGTCAGGGTGAGTGTCACAGGAAACGATGGATAACATTAAAGTTGCAATCTGTGGTATTCCCTGCCTGATAATTCATCAAATATGTCCATGGCTGATGCGTTACAGGTTGAGAAGGTGGAGAACAAAGCTCTGAAGCAGGTCTTTGACCTTAGGAAGAGGCAGATGCAGGTGTCTACCTCTTCTCAGCGAATGTACCAACGCTTGCCTGTGCAATTCTGTGACCTGCTCAGCAGAGTGGGCTTTCAGATGGAGTTTACACCACCTGACGGTAAGAGAGGTTCAGAGTTTACACCACCTGATGGTTAGAGAGATTCAGAGTTTACACCACTTGATGGTTAGAGAGATTCAGATGGAGTTTACACCACCTGATGGTTAGAGAGATTCAGAGTTTACACCACCTGATGGTTAGAGAGATTCAGATGGAGTTTACACCACCTGATGGTTAGAGAGGTTCAGAGTTTACACCACCTGATGGTAAGAGAGATTCAGATGGAGTTTACACCACCTGATGGTTAGAGAGGTTCAGAGTTTACACCACCTGATGGTAAGAGAGATTCAGATGGAGTTTACACCACCTGATGGTTAGAGAGGTTCAGAGTTTACACCACCTGATGGTAAGAGAGGTTCAGAGTTTACACCACCTGATGGTTAGAGAGGTTCAGAGTTTACACCACCTGATGGTTAGAGAGATTCAGAGTTTACACCACCTGATGGTAAGAGAGGTTCAGAGTTTACACCACCTGATGGTAAGAGAGTTTCAGAGTTTACACCACCTGATGGTTAGAGAGATTCAGAGTTTACACCAGCTGATGGTTAGAGAGATTCAGATGGAGTTTACACCACCTGATGGTTAGAGAGGTTCAGAGTTTACACCACCTGATGGTAGGAGAGATTCAGATGGAGTTTACACCACCTGATGGTTAGAGAGGTTCAGAGTTTACACCACCTGATGGTAAGAGAGATTCAGATGGAGTTTACACCACCTAATGGTTAGAGAGGTTCAGAGTTTACACCACCTGATGGTAAGAGAGGTTCAGAGTTTACACCACCTGATGGTTAGAGAGGTTCAGAGTTTACACCACCTGATGGTTAGAGAGGTTCAGAGTTTACACCACCTGATGGTAGGAGAGGTTCAGAGTTTACACCACCTGATGTTAAGAGAGGGTCAGAGTTTACACCACCTGATGGTAAGAGAGGTTCAGAGTTTACACCACCTGATGGTAAGAGAGGTTCAGCGTTTACACCACCTGATGGTAAGAGAGGTTCAGAGTTTACACCACCTGATGGTAAGAGAGATTCAGAGTTTACACCACCTGATGGTAAGAGAGATTCAGATGGAGTTTACACCACCTGATGGTTAGAGAGATTCAGATGGAGTTTACACCACCTGATGGTTAGAGAGATTCAGATGGAGTTTACACCACCTGATGGTTAGAGAGATTCAGATGGAGTTTACACCACCTGATGTTAAGAGAGATTCAGATGGAGTTTACACCACCTGACAGTAAGAGAGATTCAGATGGAGTTTACACCACGTTTAGGAAGATTTTAACACATTTTAACCCCAACATTTGTTCATGGTTCCACCCTCTTTGTAAAAGCCTAGTTACTGTATGTTCTTGTTTCAACAGTCATTTTCTGAAGATTTTAAATTAAATTAAACGGGATTAGTGATTAATTTACAAGTGTCCCTCATTTTAAGGTCAACCCCTGTTACATGAATTGAACTCTCGTTTTAATATGGTGAAACTATTCCTATTCCATCCTTTTTTTTCAAAATAAACATTGAACATCAGGCTCTCGAGTGGTGCAGTGGTCTAAAGCACCGCATCTCAGTGCTAGAGGCTATATCACTACAGACCCTGGTTCAGGCTCTCGAGTGGTGCAGCTGTCTAAAGCACCGCATCTCAGTGCTAGAGGCGATATCACTACAGACCCTGGTTCAGGCTCTTGAGTGGTGCAGCTGTCTAAAGCACCGCATCTCAGTGCTAGAGGCTATATCACTACAGACCCTGGTTCAGGCTCTCGAGTGGTGCAGTGGTCTAAAGCACTGCATCTCAGTGCTAGAGGCGATATCACTACAGACCCTGGTTCAGGCTCTCGAGTGGTGCAGTGGTCTAAAGCACTGCATCTCAGTGCTAGAGGCGATATCACTACAGACCCTGGTTCAGGCTCGCGAGTGGTGCAGTGGTCTAAAGCACCTCATCTCAGTGCTAGAGGCTATATCACTACAGACCCTGATTCAGGCTCTCGAGTGGTGCAGTGGTCTAAAGCACCTCATCTCAGTGCTAAAGGCTATATCACTACAGACCCTGGTTCAGGCTCTCGAGTGGTGCAGTGGTCTAAAGCACCTCATCTCAGTGCTAGAGGGTATATCACTACAGACCCTGATTCAGGCTCTCGAGTGGTGCAGTGGTCTAAAGCACCGCATCTCAGTGCTACAGGCGATATCATTACAGACCCTGGTTCAGGCTCTCGAATGGTGCAGTGGTCTAAAGCACCTCATCTCAGTGCTAGAGGCTATATCACTACAGACCCTGATTCAGGCTCTCGAGTGGTGCAGTGGTCTAAAGCACCTCATCTCAGTGCTAGAGGCTATATCACTACAGACCCTGGTTCAGGCTCTCGAGTGGTGCAGTGGTCTAAAGCACCTCATCTCAGTGCTAGAGGCTATATCACTACAGACCCTGATTCAGGCTCTCGAGAGGTGCAGTGGTCTAAAGCACCTCATCTCAGTGCTAGAGGCTATATCACTACAGACCCTCGTTCAGGCTCTCGAGGGGTGCAGTGGTCTAAGACACCGCATCTCAGTGCTAGAGGCTATATCACTACAGACCCTGGTTCAGGCTCTCAAGTGGTGCAGTGGTCTAAGACACCGCATCTCAGTGCTAGAGGCGATATCACTACAGACCCTGGTTCAGTGGTCTAAGGCACCTCATCTCAGTGCTAGAGGCTATATCACTACAGTACCTGGTTCAGCGGTCTAAGGCACCTCATCTCAGTGCTAGAGGCTATATCACTACAGTACCTGGTTCAGCGGTCTAAGACACCGCATCTCAGTGCTAGAGGCTATATCACTACAGACCCTGGTTCAGGCTCTTGAGTGGTGCAGTGGTCTAAAGCACCGTATCTCAGTGCTAGAGGCTATATCACTACAGACACATTGGTTTGATTCCAGGCTGTTAGGGCAGCGCGCAATTGGCCCAGCGTCGTCTGAGTATGGCCGGTGTAGGCCGTCATTGTATAAAGAATTTGTTCTTAACTGACTTGCCTAGTTAAACAAAGGTTTAAAAAATGGTCAATCATAGTGTGAAAGCAGGTGAGCTGGTTCTACTCTTTTTGGTGATTTGTGGTGGAAAAATGTGCAAGTCGTGCATAACACTGCCACACCTTTTCCCCATAGATAGATAAGGCTAGGCATTGTTTTTGTGAAGCTTGCACTCAATTGACCCTCCCTGTTGCACACAACAAGCTTCCATTCCACATGACACAAAGGGACAATTTACGTCTGATTTAAGATGAAAACCTCCACCATGTTACCTATGTTACCATGTTACCTATGTTACCATGTTACCTATGTTACCATGTTACCTATGTTACCATGTTACCATGTTACCCATGTTACCATGTTACCTATGTTACCATGTTACCAATGTTACCATGTTACCGTGTTACCCCTGTTACCATGTTACCATGTTACCTATGCTACCATGTTACCATGTTACCATGTTACCTATGTTACCATGTTACCTATGTTACCATGTTACCTATGTTACCATGTTACCAATGTTACCATGTTACCATGTTACCCCTGTTACCATGTTACCTATGCTACCATGTTACCACGTTACCATGTTACCTATGTTACCATGTTACCTATGTTACCATGTTACCATGTTACCTATGTTACCATGTTACCATGTTACCTATGTTACCATGTTGCCTATGTTACCATGTTACCATGTTACCTATGTTACTATGTTACCATGTTACCTATGTTACCATGTTACCATGTTACCTATGTTACTATGTTACCATGTTACCTATGTTACCATGTTACCATGTTACCTATGTTACTATGTTACCATGTTACCTATGTTACCATGTTACCATGTTACCATGTTACCTATGTTACCATGTTACCATGTTACCCCTGTTACCTATGTTACCATGTTACCATGTTACCTATGTTACCATGTTACCATGTTACCTATGTTACCATGTTACCCCTGTTACCTATGTTACCATGTTACCATGTTACCCCTGTTACCATGTTACCATGTTACCTATGTTACCCCTGTTACCATGTTACCATGTTACCTATGTTACCATGTTACCATGTTACCTATGTTACCATGTTGCCTATGTTACCATGTTACTATGTTACCATGTTACCTATGTTACCATGTTACCATGTTACCTATGTTACTATGTTACCATGTTACCTATGTTACCATGTTACCATGTTACCTATGTTACTATGTTACCATGTTACCTATGTTACCATGTTACCATGTTACCTATGTTACCATGTTACCATGTTACCTATGTTACCATGTTACCATGTTACCTATGTTACCATGTTACCCCTGTTACCTATGTTACCATGTTACCATGTTACCCCTGTTACCATGTTACCATGTTACCTATGTTACCTATGTTACCATGTTACCATGTTACCCCTGTTACCATGTTACCATGTTACCATGTTACCATGTT
Organism: Oncorhynchus kisutch; assembly: GCF_002021735.2. Lineage (NCBI taxonomy): Eukaryota > Metazoa > Chordata > Actinopteri > Salmoniformes > Salmonidae > Oncorhynchus > Oncorhynchus kisutch. The sequence continues at coordinate 15,265,731 of NW_022261983.1, forward strand.
GCCATGTTACCTATGTTACCTATGTTACCATGTTACCCCTGTTACCATGTTACCATGTTACCATGTTACCTATGTTACCTATGTTACCATGTTACCATGTTACCTATGTTACCCCTGTTACCATGTTACCATGTTACCATGTTACCATGTTACCATGTTACAATGTTACCCCTGTTACCATGTTACCTATGTTACCCATGTTACCCATGTTACCCATGTTACCATGTTACCATGTTACCTATGTTACCATGTTACCCCTGTTACCATGTTACCTATGTTACCATGTTACCCCTGTTACCATGTTACCATGTTACCTATGTTACCATGTTACCATGTTACCTATGTTACCATGTTACCCATGTTACCATGTTACCATGTTACCCCTGTTACCATGTTACCTATGTTACCATGTTACCTATGTTACCATGTTACCTATGTTACCCCTGTTACCATGTTACCATGTTACCTATGTTACCCCTGTTACCATGTTACCATGTTACCTATGTTACCATGTTACCTATGTTACCATGTTACCTATGTTACCCCTGTTACCATGTTACCATGTTACCTATGTTACCCCTGTTACCATGTTACCTATGTTACCATGTTACCTATGTTACCATGTTACCTATGTTACCCCTGTTACCATGTTACCATGTTACCTATGTTACCCCTGTTACCATGTTACCTATGTTACCATGTTACCTATGTTACCATGTTACCTATGTTACCCCTGTTACCATGTTACCATGTTACCTATGTTACCTATGTTACCATGTTACCATGTTACCTATGTTACCTATGTTACCATGTTACCTATGTTACCATGTTACCTATGTTACCCCTGTTACCATGTTACCATGTTACCTATGTTACCCCTGTTACCATGTTACCTATGTTACCTATGTTACCTATGTTACCATGTTACCATGTTACCTATGTTACCTATGTTACCATGTTACCTATGTTACCATGTTACCTATGTTACCCCTGTTACCATGTTACCATGTTACCTATGTTACCCCTGTTACCATGTTACCTATGTTACCATGTTACCTATGTTACCATGTTACCTATGTTACCCCTGTTACCATGTTACCATGTTACCTATGTTACCCCTGTTACCATGTTACCTATGTTACCTATGTTACCATGTTACCTATGTTACCATGTTACCTATGTTACCCCTGTTACCATGTTACCATGTTACCTATGTTACCATGTTACCATGTTACCTATGTTACCATGTTACCTATGTTACCATGTTACCTATGTTACCCCTGTTACCATGTTACCATGTTACCTATGTTACCCCTGTTACCATGTTACCATGTTACCTATGTTACCATGTTACCATGTTACCATGTTACCTATGTTACCATGTTACCATGTTACCTATGTTACCATGTTACCTATGTTACCATGTTACCCCTGTTACCATGTTACCTATGTTACCATGTTACCCCTGTTACCATGTTACCATGTTACCTATGTTACCATGTTACCATGTTACCTATGTTACCATGTTACCTATGTTACCATGTTACCTATGTTACCCCTGTTACATGTTACCATGTTACCTATGTTACCCCTGTTACCATGTTACCTATGTTACCATGTTACCTATGTTACCATGTTACCTATGTTACCCCTGTTACCATGTTACCATGTTACCTATGTTACCTATGTTACCATGTTACCTATGTTACCTATGTTACCTATGTTACCATGTTACCTATGTTACCATGTTACCTATGTTACCCCTGTTACCATGTTACCATGTTACCTATGTTACCCCTGTTACCATGTTACCTATGTTACCTATGTTACCTATGTTACCTATGTTACCATGTTACCTATGTTACCTATGTTACCATGTTACCTATGTTACCATGTTACCTATGTTACCCCTGTTACCATGTTACCATGTTACCTATGTTACCCCTGTTACCATGTTACCTATGTTACCATGTTACCTATGTTACCATGTTACCTATGTTACCATGTTACCTATGTTACCATGTTATCTATGTTACCATGTTACCTATGTTACCCCTGTTACCATGTTACCTATGTTACCATGTTACCTATGTTACCATGTTACCTATGTTACCATGTTACCTATGTTACCATGTACCTATGTTACCATGTTATCTATGTTACCATGTTACCTATGTTACCCCTGTTACCTATGTTACCCCTGTTACCATGTTACCTATGTTACCATGTTACCTATGTTACCATGTTACCTATGTTACCATGTTATCTATGTTACCATGTTACCTATGTTACCCCTGTTACCTATGTTACCCCTGTTACCATGTTACCTATGTTACCATGTTACCTTAGAGGCACTTTAGTATTTGATTATTATTCAACGCCTTGAGATTGGAAAACACGTTTTTTTTTTAAATGACAGAATGCTAACACGAGGTGTAATAAATAGTTACACTAGCCGACATGTACTCTATCCGTGGGTCTACCGCAATCAGAATATACAGGGCGGCCACTTTCGCTAGTCCTTTTTCAAGCACATAACCTATTCCTGGTGTGTAGCTAGAATAACACAACAACCGTCACAAAATGTTTTTTGTTGCCATGGAGTCCACCATTCATATGTTTACGTCCACAGAGCAAAATCTGGGAGAGGGGATCTACTTCAGCAGCAGTGTCCATGGAGCAGAGAGGCTGTGGAAGGGCTCAGCTGACCAGGAGTACCTGTACTTCATTGAGGCACAGGTGCTGACTGGCAAGTCAATTGTTGGCTGTCCAGGTCTCATCGTGCCACCTCCCTTTGCCAGAGACCCACTCACCTTGTATGACAGTGTGAAAGGAGGCGGAGACACCTGGGTCGTCTTCAATGGTCACCAGGCTCTACCTGAATATCTGATCACCTGCAATAAGCCTACATACGTAAAACCTCACGGTAAGATATTCTACATGACGTTCCACTTGACGTTCCACTTGACGTTCTACTTGACGTTCCACATGACGTTCCACATGACGTTCCACTTGACGTTCCACATGACGTTCCACTTGACATTCTACTTGACGTTCCACTTGACGTTCCACATGGCGTTCCACATGATGCTCCACATGACGTTCCACTTGACGTTCCACATGACGTTCCACATGATGCTCCACATGACGTTCCACTTGACGTTCCACATGACGTTCCACTTGACGTTTTACTTGACGTTCTACATGACGTTCCACATGACGTTCCACTTGACGTTCCACATGACGTTCCACATGGCGTTCCACATGATGTTCCACTTGACGTTCCACATGGCGTTCCACTTGACGTTCCACATGACGTTCCACTTGACGTTCCACATGACGTTTTACTTGACGTTCTACATGACGTTCCACATGTGGATGTTGATTAAGGCAGCTCCCTGCACCTCTCTGATTCAGAGGTGTTGGGTTAAATGTGAAAGACACATTTCAGTTGAAGGCATTCAGTTGTACAACTGACTAGGTATCCCCACCCTCCCTTTTATTCTCACAGCATTGTTCAACTGGGGTAAAGCTAAAAAGCCACAAAAGAATGAGGACATTGTCATCGAGGGCCTGGAAGTGGATCCGGCTGTCTTCCACGTTTCTTCCAAAGTGGATCGTTGGATCAAGGACCTGAACCTAAATGAACCAGAGAGCAGCAGCATCCCACAGGACGCTGTCTACCAGTCCAAATCCCACCGCCACCACATCCATGACATGAGAATCAAGGACCTGAACCTAAAGGAACCAGAGAGCAGCAGCATCCCACAGGACGCTGTCTACCAGTCCAAATCCCACCGCCACCACATCCATGACATGAGAATCAAGGACCTGAACCTAAAGGAACCAGAGAGCAGCAGCATCCCACACAACGCTGCCTACCAGTCCAAATCCCACCGCCACCACATCCATGACATGAGAATCAAGGACCTGAACCTAAAGGAACCAGAGAGCAGCAGCATCCCACAGGACGCTGTCTACCAGTCCAAATCCCACCGCCACCACATCCATGACATGAGAATCAAGGAGATGCTGAGGAAGGACAGGGACAAAAAGTCCTTCAACAGGAACATTACAGAGCCTAGCAACATGGTGGATTGGCAGCAGCAGCCAGGGGGACAGTCCCAGATATTCCACCCCATCCATAACTCCCATCTGCAGCAGGCGCTGGACAGGAAGCTGCCGCGCGTGGAGGTCTCTGCCTGGAGGAATATGAACACGTTCACCCTGCCTGACAGGGCTGCTAACAACACAAGTGGAAACAGTCCCAAAAGCAGACAAATCGACAAGTTAGCAGGTACAGGCTGGTTTATTCCATACAGAGTTAATTTGTTATTTTAACCTTAGTTTACAAGGGAATGCGAGCCCAGTTAGTGTTAGCATGATGGCTAAGTGTGACATGGTTTTCTTATGGAAAATGCTAACTGTTCACCAACTTAGTAATAACTGTGTTTGCTCTAGCTCAACCTATTGAGAGTCTCCCTCGACATTGGGATGCCATGCCAGCCAACACGTCCTGCCTGTCCTGCCTCATCCAGCCAGGAAGCCCAGAGCACAATGAAGTTTTACACCTGTTCAGAGCCACCTGCCCCAACAAAGTTATACAGGTAGGCTACCTGTTTTCCATTGTAGTTGGCTGTGTGAGTAATGGGTTGATTTGTTCAGGGTGACTCATCTGTTGGTCTCTAGCCTTCCTGACTAGGTTCTGGCCTTTCTAGGGAGTTTTTCCTAGCCACCGTGCTTCTACACCTGCATTGCTTGCTGTTTGGGATTTTAGGCTGGGTTTCTGTACAGCACTTTGTGACATCAACTGATGTAAAAAATCAAATCAAATCAAATCAACACACGGTCTCAATGGTGATAGCTGAGCTGACTACACTGACTGCGCTAGTGGCAGACTCCACTATGCTGGCAGGCTGGCTAACAGCCTGCACCCTATTTCATTGTGGAGCTAGAGGAGTCATATATAAAAATGACTTTATATATACATTTGATTAGAATTTGATTGAATTTGAGATCAGCCATATTAAATTGTTTGTTTATTAGAGACTTTGTGTGTTAGTGTCAGCGATTGGGTGCAGAGATGTAACGTAGTGAGGCGCAGGACACAGGTTTAGAGCAACAACAACAGAGTTTACTCGAAAAGTCAAGCAAAAATGACAACTAGGAACATACAACAACCACTAGCACATACAACAACCACTAGCACATACAACAACCACTAGCACATACAACAACCACTAGCACATACAAGAACCACTAGCACATACAACAACCACTAGCACATACAACAACCACTAGCACATACAACAACCACTAGCACATACAACAACCACTAGCACATACAACAACCACTAGCACATACAACAACCACTAGCACATACAACAACCACTAGCACATACAACAACCACTAGCACATACAACAACCACTAGCACATACAACAACCACTAGCACATACAACAACCACTAGCACATACAACAACCACTAGCACATACAACAACCACTAGCACATACAACAACCACTAGCACATACAACAACCACTAGCACATACAACAACCACTAAAGACACCAAAAAATCACGGACAGAACAGAAATGTATGCCAGAGGGTTAAATAAGGAACGTGATATGGGGATTGAAACCAGGTGTGTGATTAATACAGACAAAACTAAACGAAAATGAAACATGGATCGGTGGTGACTAGGAAGCCGGTGACGTCGACCGCCGAACAAGGAGAGGGACCGACTTCGGAGGAAGTCGTGACAGTTAGTATTTAGTTAAGCACTTAGAAATAATGAAGAGGCCCCTCAGCTCATCTACAGGTCAGCTAGGGGTCAGCTAGGGGTCAGCTAGCCAGATATTTGTTTCTCTGGATCTTTTTCAGCCCACAATAATAATCTAAGATGCATAGAAGGTATTCAGGATACATTTTAGAGTCTATTATTGGCTCGTATAAAGTGATTTTCCCTCAATTTATTTCAGATTGAGAGGATCCAGAACCCAACCCTGTGGAGGAGTCTCCAGATCAAGAAACACGACATGGAGCTCAGGAACGGTCACCAGAAGAATGAGAAGAGGCTCTTCCATGGAACATGCCACACAACCATAAATCACATCAACAACCATGGCTTCAATCGGAGCTTTGCTGGGAAAAATGGTGAGACAGATATGTATGTTCCATGGACAAGGTCCCAGATCTCTGCGTCCTGTCTTGCCAACTCCTATGGCTTATTGATAAAAGTTATATGTACAATTCTATTGCTCTTCATTTAAAACTTAGCTTGTGCTTCTCATTTACTCAGTCTTGTCTCTGCAATAGTCTAAAACCTAAGCATTTGTATCATTTTTTCCAGCTACAGCATTTGGAAACGGCACCTACTTTGCTGTTGGTGCCAGTTACTCTGCCAGCAGCACATACTCAAGACCGGATCGCCAGGGGCAGAAGTATATGTACCTCTGTCGAGTTCTGACTGGCGATTTCACTGCAGGACGACATGGGATGACAGTTCCTCCAGCTAAAAGCACCACAACTGTTGAACTCTACAACAGCGTGACAGACAACCCATCAGGACCATCTATGTTTGTCATTTTCCATGACAACCAGGCATATCCTGAGTACTTGATCACATTCTTCTAGACCCTGCGGAGAAAAGCAAAAGAAATGAAATGGATCTATTCACGGACCATAAAAACGATGGCACTTATTTTTATCATATTCTTGATCTTTTAGTGTGGTGTGGTTTTATTTAATTGTTTGGATACTTTTATAGCACTTATTTCGAGTTTTGCCTTTGTTTGATGGCACTATGGACCTTTCATTATTTTTTTTGGTACGTATTGGGCGGTTCACCTTGTAGACCCTAACCCTAACCCTAACCCTAACCCTAACCCTAACCTGAATTCTAACCTTAACCCCTAGTTACCCCAATCCCTCACCCTAACACTGAGACCCTCATGCCTAACCTTACTTATTGAACTTAACCCTGACCCTGACCCTAACCCTGACTCTAACCCTAACCCCAACCCAACCTGAATTCTAACCTTAACCCCAAGTTACCCTAATTCCTCACCCTAACCCTGGGACCCCCATGCCTGAACCTAACCCTGAGACCTTCATGCCTAACCTTAAACCTTTAGACCCTCATATCTGACTTTAATCCAACCTTGACCTGTATTTTAACTCTGCTCCTTATGGTAACCCCAATCTGAATTTTGACCTTAACCTATAGCTTCCAAATCTTCAGCTTAATTTCTAACCCTAACCCTATTAATTTCTAACCCTAACCCTATGTCCCTATACCCCCACATCTAACTTGAATCCCTACACTCTCTATATCTATTTGAATCTCTTACACTCTCTATATCTATTTGAATCTCTACACTCTCTATATCTATTTGAATCTCTACACTCTCTATATCTATTTGAATCTCTACACTCTCTATATCTATTTGAATCTCTACACTCTCTATATCTATTTGAATCTCTACACTCTCTATATCTATTTTAATCTCTACACTCTCTATATCTATTTTAATCTCTACACTCTCTATATCTATTTGAATCTCTACACTCTCTATATCTATTTGAATCTCTACACTCTCTATATCTATTTGAATCTCTACACTCTCTATATCTATTTGAATCTCTACACTCTCTATATCTATTTGAATCTCTACACTCTCCATATCTATTTGAATCTTTAGACTTTTATATCGAACTCTTTCTTCTAGACCACCGCTCTGAATTTGGCACTTGGCCTTTCTTCTTAATTTAGATTTTCTGGCTTTTAACCTAAGCCTAACCCTAACCCTAACCCTTTTAACCTAAGCCTTACCCTAACCTTAACCCTAACCCTAACCCTAACCCTTTTAACCTAAGCCTTATTCTAATGTCTGACTCTGGTCTTCTTCTTATAGCTTTTCTTAGTCATTTAAAGTATATAATACATAAGTCTTACCATTTATCCTAAAGGGGTTGCCTGTGCCAGTGCACACCAGATTCGTCTGCTACTCATTGAACCTAACCCTAGCCTCAACCCTAACCCTAACCCTAACCCCAACCCTAACCCTAGCCTCAACCACAAACCTAACCCTAGCCTCAACCACAAACCTAACCCTAGCCTCAACCACAAACCTAACCCTAGCCCTAGCCCTAGCCTCAACCCTAACCCTAACCCTAACCCTAACCCTAACCCTAACCCTAGCCTCAACCACATCACTAACCCTAGCCTCAACCCTAACCCTAACCCTAGCCTCAACCCTAACCCTAACCCTAGCCTCAACCACATCACTAACCCTAGCCTCAACCCTAACCCTAACCCTAGCCTCAACCACATCACTAACCCTAGCCTCAACCCTAACCCTAACCCTAATCCTAGCCTCAACTCTAACCCTAACCCTAACCCTAACCCTCAACCACAAACCTAACCCTAGCCTCAACCCTAACCCTAACCCCAACCCTAGCCCTAGCCCTAGCCTCAACCACAAACCTCAACCACATCACTAACCCTAACCCACATCACTAACCCTAGCCTCAACCCTAACCCCAACCCTAACCCTAACCCTAGTCTCAACCCTAACCCTAACCCTAACCCTAGCCTCAACCACATCACTAACCCTAACCCACATCACTAACCCTAGCCTCAACCCTAACCCCAACCCTAACCCTAACCCTAACTCTAGCCTCAACCCTAACCCTAACCCTAGCCTCAACCACATCACTAACCCTAACCCACATCACTAACCCTAGCCTCAACCCTAGCCTCAACCCTAACCCTAACCCTAACCCTAACCCTAACCCTAAACCTCAACCACAACTACAACTACAACCCTAACCCTAACCCTAACCCTAACCCTAACCCTAAACCTCAACCACAACTAAACCTACAACCACAACCCTAACCCTAACCCTAAACCTCAACCACAACCCTAACCCTAACCCTAACCCTAAATCTCAACCACAACCCTAACCCTAAGCCTAACCCTAACCCTAACCCTAACCTTAGCTTCATGTCTACTACCCAGTTCAACCCTAACCCTAACCCTAACCCTAAACCTCAACCACAACTACAACCACAACCCTAACCCTAACCCTAACCCTAAACCACAACTACAACCACAACCCTAACCCTAACCCTAACCCTAGCCTCAACCACATCACTAACCCTAGACTCAAGCAGATCACTAACCCTAGCCTCAACCCTAACCCTAACCCTAGCCTCAACCCTAACCCTAACCCTAACCCTAACCCCAACCCTAACCCTAGCCTCAACCACATCACTAACCCTAGCCTCAACCACATCACTAACCCTAGCCGCAACCCTAACCCTAACCCTAGCCTCAACCCTAACCCTAACCCTAACCCTAGCCTGAACCCTAACCCTAACCCTAGCCTCAACCCTAATCCTAACCCTAGCCTCAACCACATCACTAACCCTAGCCTCAACCCTAAACCTAAACCTAACTCTAGCCTCAACCCTAACCCTAACCCTCAACCCTAATCCTGACCCTAGCCTCAACCCTAACCCTAACTCTAGCCTCAACCACATCACTAACGCTAGCCTCAACCCTAACCCTAACCCTAACCCTCAAACACAAACCTAACCCTAGCCTCAAGCCTAACCCTAACCCTAACCCTCAACCACAAACCTAAACCTAGCCTCAACCACAAACCTAACCCTAGCCTCAACCCTAACCCTAACCCTAGCCTCAACCACATCACTAACCCTAGCCTCAACCCTAACCCTAACCCTAATCCTAGCCTCAACTCTAACCCTAAACCTAACCCTCAACCACAAACCTAACCCTAGCCTCAACCCTAACCCTAACCCTAACCCCAACCCTAGCCCTAGCCCTAGCCTCAACCACAAACCTAGCCTCAACCACATCACTAACCCTAACCCACATCACTAACCCTAGCCTCAACCCTAACCCCAACCCTAACCCTAACCCTAGTCTCAACCCTAACCCTAACCCTAGCCTCAACCACATCACTAACCCTAGCCTCAACCCTAACCCCAACCCTAACCCTAACCCTAACTCTAGCCTCAACCCTAACCCTAACCCTAACCCTAGCCTCAACCACATCACTAACCCTAACCCACATCACTAACCCTAGCCTCAACCCTAACCCTAACCCTAGCCTCAACCACATCACTAACCCTAGCCTCAACCCTAACCCCAACCCTAACCCTAACCCTAACTCTAGCCTCAACCCTAACCCTAACCCTAGCCTCAACCACATCACTAACCCTAACCCACATCACTAACCCTAGCCTCAACCCTAGCCTCAACCCTAACCCTAACCCTAACCCTAACCCTAACCCTAACCCTAAACCTCAACCACAACTACAACTACAACCCTAACCCTAACCCTAACCCTAAACCTCAACCACAACTAAACCTACAACCACAACCCTAACCCTAACCCTAAACCTCAACCACAACCCTAACCCTAACCCTAACCCTAAATCTCAACCACAACCCTAACCCTAACCCTAACCCTAACCTTAGCTTCATGTCTACTACCCAGTTCAACCCTAACTCTAACCCTAAACCTCAACCACAACTACAACCACAACCCTAACCCTAACCCTAAACCTCAACCACAACTACAACCACAACCCTAACCCTAAACCTCAACCACAACTACAACTCCAACCACAACCCTAACCCTAACCCTAACCCACAACCCTAACCCTAAACCTCAACCGCAACCGCAACCCTAACCCTAACCCTAAACCTCAACCACAACCCTAACCCTAACCCTAACCCTAACCCTAACCCTAACCCTAACCTTAGTTTCATGTCTACTACCCAGTTCAACCCAAACCAAATCCAACCCTATTCCTGCAGCCACAACCCTAACCCTAACCCTAACCCTAACCCTAACCATACCCCTAACCCTAACCATACCCCTAACCCTAACCATACCCCTAACCCTTACCACATCCAACCCTATTCCTGCAGCCACAACCCTAACCCTAACCCTAACCCTAACCCTAACCCTAACCCTAACCCTAACCCTAACCCTAACCCTAACCCTAACCCTAACCCTAACCATACCCCTAACCCTAACCCTAACCCTAACCCTAACCATACCCCTAACCCTTACCACATCCAACCCTATTCCTGCAGCCATATTCTACCCCTTTATTATGTGTAACTTAGCCCTCTGCTCTGACATTCTGCGGTTTCATTCTCAATTCTAAAAACGAGATTCTAAAATGGGTGTTTCAAGCACTGAATGCTGATTGGCTGACAGCCGTGGTATATCAGACCGTATACCACGGTTATGACAAAACATGTATATTTACAACTCTAATTATGTTGGTAACCAGTTTGTAACAGCAATAAGCCACCTCGGGGGTTGTGGTATATTGGCCATATACCAACAAACTCCTCAGGCCTTATTGGACAAAACTTGGTGTGATAGTGAGATACAATTTTTTTTTATTCTGAACTCACCAGAATGCAGGGAAAGACAGTGAGCGAGTGAAAGCAAGTGAGAGAGAGAGAGAGCAAGATAGAGAGAGAGAGAGACAGCGAGAGAGAGAGAGAGAGAGACAGCGAGAGAGAGAGAGACAGCGAGAGAGAGAGAGACAGCGAGAGAGAGAGAGAGTGACAGCGAGAGAGAGAGACAGCGAGAGAGAGAGAGAGAGAGAAAGAGAGAGACAGCAAGCCAGAGAGAGAGCAAGAGAGAGAGAGCGAGAGAGAGAGAGAGCGAGAGAGAGAGAGAGACAGCGAGAGAGAGAGACAGCGAGAGAGAGAGAGACAGCGAGAGAGAGAGAGAGAGACAGCGAGAGAGAGAGAGACAGCAAGCCAGAGAGAGAGCGAGAGTGAGAGAGTGAGAGAGAGCGAGAGCAAGAGCGAGAGAGCGAGAGAGAGAGAGATTGAGAGAGAGAGAGCTAGAACTAAGCATGTTTAAGTGGTCTTATGATGGTGAATTTAATTTAATAACCTACAAATAAAACCTCATTTTTCTGTATACATTTATGAAAGTAAATAAATATGTTGTTTTTCGCATCAATTCAATGTCTCCATCCTCCCTAACAAGGCCTCTAGAAATACTAGTACAGTCTGTGCAGGGCAGGATTTTGTTTCATCAAAGCATCAACACACTTTACAGCTAATTGAAATGTTGTTTTTGTGCCCCTCGGCCAATCAGAAAGCTGATAGAGGACCTTATTACTGATCAATGTGTTTTTTTTTCATTTTTTCTGACCCTGTTTTTCTGACTCGTGTCATTTCTGTCATGTCTGTAATTCAGGTTGAGACAGAGGTAAAAGAGACCTTGGCCTCAGCGTGACTCCCTGATAAAACACAGGTTCAATAAAATAACCAGGGTCTTGATGGTGATTGGTTGGTTTGTTGAATCAGGCGTGGTATAGACAGTATAGAGGTGTTCCTGTTCCTCTTATAGAATATCAGATCAACAGTATAGAGGTGTTCCTGTTCCTCTTAAAGAATATCAGATCAACAGTATAGAGGTGTTGTTGTTCCTAAATATAAACAGTACAGGCACCTATTTCAGTCCAAGTCAAACGTGGGCTAGTATGGAACTAAACCCTGCACTCCCTGCCCTTGTAACTCTACATCTGCAGAGGATGTAGTTGCTATATAAATCCACATGGGTGAGACAGTGGTTTGTGTTGACGTCACTCTCATATTCCAAACTACCACAAGGAGATGTTGCTGATGTGTGAGAAGAATGATAGTATCTTAGAGTTTGTTTATCTTACGCCACTAAAATACATAACTCTGTTGTTCATCAATGAGGCAGTTGGGACTGAGGGACTAACTCTGGTCTGTTGTTCATCAACGAGGCAGTTGGGACTGAGGGACTAACTCTGGTCTGTTGTTCATCAACGAGGCAGTTGGGACTGAGGGACTAACTCTGGTCTGTTGTTCATCAAGGAGGCAGTTGGGACTGAGGGACTAACTCTGGTCTGTTGTTCATCAACGAGGCAGTTGGGACTGAGGGACTAACTCTGGTCTGTTGTTCATCAACGAGGCAGTTGGGACTGAGGGACTAACTCTGGTCTGTTGTTCATCAATGAGGCAGTTGGGACTGAGGGACTAACTCTGGTCTGTTGTTCATCAATGAGGCAGTTGGGACTGAGGGACTAACTTTGGTCTGTTGTTCATCAATGACGCAGTTGCGAATGAGGGACTAACTCTGGTCAAAAGTAGATTATGAGGACGCACATTGAGAGACGAAGGGGACTTTTCCCACCAGCAATCCATATTTATAGCTCAACTAGCCAAAACCTACATCTGACCCTCACTTGAACACTAACCCTTAACCCTTAACCCAAAACTCTAACCCTTAATTCTTAACCTTAACCCTAGACTATCACAGGGCCTTATCCCCTGAACGGGACATTAGACTATCACAGGGCCTTATCTCCTGAACAGGACACTAGACTATCACAGGGCCTTATCCCAAATCCTGTACAGGGAATAGGGTGCTTTTTGGGATGCAAACAGACTACATACTTTATGCAGGGCTTTGAGGGCCACTTTACGTTTATCCTGGGGATGGAAAGATATGAGAAATACCCCTCCCTGTAGAATGTATTCATACCCCTTGATTTATTCCACACGTTGTTGTGTTACAGCCTCAATTCACTCATCAACACAATACCCTATAATACCCTATAATACCCTATAATGACAAAGTGTTGTTTTTTATTTTTTATTTTAGCAAATGTGTTGAAAATGAAATACAGAAATATATATATGTGCATTCACAACTCTGAGTCAATAGATGTTAGACTCACCTTTGGTAGTGATTACAGCTGTGAATCTTTCTGGGTGAGTCTCTAAGAGCTGTGAGTCCTTCTGGGTGAGTCTAAGAGCTGTGAGTCTTTTTGGGTGAGTCTCTAAGAGCTGGGAGTCTCTAAGAGCTGTGAATCTTTCTGGGTGAGTCTAAGAGCTGTGAGTCTTTCTGGGTGAGTCTAAGAGCTGTGAGTCTTTTTGGGTGAGTCTCTAAGAGCTGTGAGTCCTTCTGGGTGAGTCTCTAAGAGCTGTGAGTCTTTCTGGGTGAGCCTCTAAGAGCTGTGAGTCCTTCTGTGTGAGTCTCTAAGAGCTGTGAGTCCTTCTGGGTGAGTCTAAGAGCTGTGAGTCCTTCTAGGTGAGTCTCTAAGAGCTGTGAGTCCTTCTGGGTGAGTCTAAGAGCTGTGAGTCTTTCTGGGTGAGTCTCTAAGAGCTGTGAGTCCTTCTGGGTGAGTCTCTAAGAGCTGTGAGTCCTTCTGGGTTAGTCTCTAAGAGCTGTGAGTCCTTCTGGGTGAGTCTCTGAGAGCTGTGAGTCCTTCTGGGTAAGTCTCTAAGAGCTGTGAGTCCTTCTGGGTGAGTCTCTAAGAGCTGTGAGTCCTTCTGGGTGAGTCTAAGAGCTGTGAGTCCTTCTAGGTGAGTCTCTAAGAGCTGTGAGTCCTTCTGGGTGAGTCTAAGAGCTGTGAGTCTTTCTGGGTGAGTCTCTAAGAGCTGTGAGTCCTTCTGGGTGAGTCTCTAAGAGATGTGAGTCCTTCTGGGTTAGTCTCTAAGAGCTGTGAGTCCTTCTGGGTGAGTCTCTGAGAGCTGTGAGTCCTTCTGGGTAAGTCTCTAAGAGCTGTGAGTCCTTCTGGGTGAGTCTCTAAGAGCTGTGAGTCCTTCTGGGTGAGTCTCTAAGAGCTGTGAGTCCTTCTGGGTGAGTCTAAGAGCTGTGAGTCCTTCTGGGTGAGTCTAAGAGCTGTGAGTCCTTCTGGGTGAGTCTCTAAGAGCTGTGAGTCCTTCTGTGTGAGTCTCTAAGAGCTGTGAGTCCTCCTGGGTGAGTCTAAGAGCTGTGAGTCCTTCTAGGTGAGTCTCTAAGAGCTGTGAGTCCTTCTGGGTGAGTCTAAGAGCTGTGAGTCTTTCTGGGTGAGTTTCTAAGAGCTATGAGTCCTTCTGGGTGAGTCTCTAAGAGATGTGAGTCCTTCTGGGTTAGTCTCTAAGAGCTGTGAGACCTTCTGGGTGAGTCTCTGAGAGCTGTGAGTCCTTCTGGGTAAGTCTCTAAGAGCTGTGAGTCCTTCTGGGTGAGTCTCTAAGAGCTGTGAGTCCTTCTGGGTGAGTCTCTAAGAGCTGTGAGTCCTTCTGGGTTAGTCTCTAAGAGCTGTGAGTCCTTCTGGGTGAGTCTCTAAGAGCTGTGAGTCCTTCTGGGTGAGTCTCTAAGAGCTGTGAGTCCTTCTGGGTTAGTCTCTAAGAGATTTACACACCTGGATTGTACAATATTTGCACATTATTATTTTTCAAGCTCTGTCGAGTTAGTTGTTGATCTTTGCCACACAGCTATTTTGAAGTCTTGCCATAGATTTTCAAGAATATTTAATTCAAAACTGTAACTCATCTGTAACATTCACTGTCTTATTGGTAAACAACTCCAGTGTATATTTGGCCTTGTGTTTTAGGTTATTGTCCTGCCGATAGGCGAATTCATCTCCCAGGTTTTCCTCTAGGATTTTCTCATTAGTTAGCTCCATTCTGTTTATTTTTTTATCCTGAAAAACTCCCCAGTCCTTAATGATTACAAGCATACTGTCGTGTCTTTGGCATCATTAAAATGAAGACTGTTATTTTCTCAAATCAATTCTCTGTAATTATTATTATGATTAGACTAATCATGTAAATGTAATTAACTAGAAGGTCAGGGCACCAAGAAAAATATTCAGATTACAAAGTTATATTTTTCCTAATATAACTTTCAGATATTTTAATATCTGATCAATTTGGCTTCTAATTAATGAATTATTCTTTACCTCACGTTAGTCTCATTCCAAACGTCTAAATGGTTGGTTATCTGCACGAACCCAGACTTCACTATGAATCATCCATACATCAATTGTCTCAATCATTTATTTATTAACTAACTAAATAATCACAGAAATGCATCAACAAACAACAAAGTAGATATGGTTACAAGGAAATGGTAGGGGATGTTCCCTAGTGGGGTAAACCGGTATTGCGGCTTGGTGGACAAAAGGGAAGTGGGGGTCGAATGAGAAAGGCGGGAATTACACAAATGAGTCACTACACACTTGATAATTATATTCATTGAAATGCTATTCCTTTGTAGATGAACACTCACTCATTCGGGAATCATTTCAATCAATATATACATTTACGCTCAGTGTGTCGTCGTGATCTCTGTTGGGATCGCCCGTCTTTCTGTTGGAATGTTCGTCCACCCTCTCTCTCTCTTCCGTGGTTAGTATGGATACTTCAGAGTCCCATTCAGAAATGTTCTCATAGAAGAGATGATTCGGCGGTTGTCGGTAATCGCATCCCAGGTTGACATAATTTCTAGCTGCAGACTAGTAATTAGTATCGAAGAGTAGCTCATATTCTGTCAGATTGATAGTCTCAGTTTAACCACGTGGTATGGTTAAAAGATTCAGCAACCATTACAACCTTAGCTCCCTCGATGGTGGAGGTACGCCTGGTCTCTACTCAAACCTCAACTCCCTCTGTGATTGATGTACTGGTCTGTTAGGACATTTCCAAGGTGGGGGTTATATCCAGAACAGTAGGAAAGGGCTCTCCCATGACGTCAGATCAATGTCTGTGCTCATGGGGCGGGCCTAGGACTTAGTTAAACTCCAAATGGAATTGGAGTTTCCTTCATTCAAACTTGTTAAGGCTAGGAGGCGGTATTTTCACGTCCGGATGAAAAGTGTGCCCAAAGTAAACTGCCTGCTACTCAGGCCCAGAAGCTAGGATATGCATATAATTGGTATATTAGGATATAAACACTCTAACGTTTCTAAAACTGTTAAAATTATATCTGTGGATATAACAGAACTTATTTGGCAGGCAAAACCCCGAAGACAAACCATCCACGATTTTGTTTTTGAGGTGACAAATGTTTTCAATGGGTTTTCTATGGGGATCTAGCACTTGCATGCAGTTGCTTGCAGTACCTATTGCTTCCACTGGATGTCAACAGTCTTTAGAAATCGGTTGATGTTTTTCTTTTGAGTAATGAAGAAGTACGGCTGTTCAGAACGAGGGTCGGGTCTAGTGTACTGTTGTGGTTGGGGAGCACGACCTGAAAGCTCGCTCCACTTTGTTTTCATCCTGTATTGAACACAGTTCATCCTGTCTTAAATTTGATTGATTATTTACAGAAAAAAATACCTAAAGTTGTATTAGGAAAGTTGTTTGAAATGTTTGGATCAAGATTACAGGTAACTTATTAGATATTTTGTAGTCATGTTGCGAGAGTTGGAACCACTGTTTTTTTTTTATCAAACGTGCCAAATAAATGGATATTTTGGAGATATAACGACGGAATTTATCGAACAAAAGGACCATTTGTGATGTTAATGGGACATATTGGCATGCCAACAGAAGAAGATCTTCAAAGGTAAGGCATGAATTATATCGTTATTTCTGAGTTTTGTGTTGTGCCTGGCGGGTTGAAATATGATTGTCATGTGTTTGTTTGATTGTATACAACAATTAGATGCAAGCCTCACACTTGAGACTCTTGTATATACAGATCTCTGGTAATGTGGCTGTATTGTCTCTCATGAGTTTCACAAACATTAAACGAAATGGACCGGTTGTAGCTGGATTCAATGCTACCTAATATAATGTTACATACCCTACATTATTCATCTCATATGCATACTTATATACTGTACTCTATATCATCTACTGCATCCTTATGTAATACATGTATCACTAGCCACTTTAACTATGCCACTTTGTTTACATACTCATCTCATATGTATATACTGTACTCGATACCATCTACTGTATCTTGCCTATGCTGCTCTGTACCATCACTCATTCATATATCTTTATGTACATATTCTTTATCCCCTTACACTGTGTATAAGACAGTAGTTTTGGAATTGTTAGTTAGATTACTTGTTGGTTATTACTGCATTGTCAGAACTAGAAGCACAAGCATTTCGCTACACTCGCATTAACATCTGCTAACCATGTGTATGTGACAAATAACATTTGATTTGATTTGATTTGGATTCTCCCCCCGACCGTGTACACATTCTCCAAAACATGGACATTGTTCAGTTCTCAAGTTCTATGATGGAGAAGAGGTTCCTTTGTTCTCCTGTGAAACCTTCTCTCTCTATACTTCATGAGGGAAAGAGTCTCCTCCAGGGATTTACAACCTGCGATAACAGAGCCGGGGTGTAGGGGGAAGAGAGAGGTGGTGAGAGAGAGAGGGGGATGGTGCTCACTATACCCAAAGAGGGCCACGTTGTCACGCCCTGGTCGAAGTATATTATATTTGTCTTCATTTATTTGGTAAGGCCAGGTTGTGACATGGGTTATTGTGGTGCGTTTTTGTCTTGGGTTTTTGTGGGGTGTCTAGCATAGTCTATGGCTGCCTGAGGCGGTTCTCAATCAGAGTCAGGTGATTATCGTTGTCTCTGATTGGGAACCATATTTAGGTAGCCTGGGTTTCACTGTGTGTTTTGTGGGTGATTGTCCCTGTCTCTGTGTTAGTTGTCACCAGACAGTCTGTAGAGGTTTTCACATTTCCGTTTGTTGTTTTGTATTGTTCGTTTTCATCGTTATTAAAGACCATTTAACCACACTGCATTTTGGTCCGACTCTCCTTCAACGGAAGAAAGCCGTAACAGTTGTTTTGTAGATTTAAGTTATTTCATGTAATCGTTCATTTTCCATTAAAGAACATGAGTAACCACCACGCTGCATTTTGGTCCGCTTCTCCTTCTACAGACGAACGTCGTTACACACGTCATGACATATACACATAACTTGATGCAGCCTCCAGTAAGCTTGAAAATATGGAGAGTGGTACTCAGTGAGGTGTTGTATTGAATTTGCCCCAAACATAACACTTTGTATTCAGGACAAAAAGTGAATTGCTTTGCCACATGTTTAGCAGTATTACTTTAGTGCTACAAACAGGATGTATGTTCTGGAATGTTTTTATTCTGTACAGGCTTCCTTCTTTTCACTCTGTCATTTAGGTTAGTGTTGTGGAGTAACTACAATGTTGTTGATCCATCCTCAGTTATCTCCTGTCACAGCCATTAAACTCTGTCATTTAGGTTAGTGTTGTGGAGTAACTACAATGTTGTTGATCCATCCTCAGTTATCTCCTGTCAGAGCCATTAAACTCTGTCATTTAGGTTAGTGTTGTGGAGTAACTACAATGTTGTTGATCCATCCTCAGTTATCTCCTGTCACAGCCATTAAACTCTGTCATTTAGGTTAGTGTTGTGGAGTAACTACAATGTTGTTGATCCATCCTCAGTTATCTCCTGTCAGAGCCATTAAACTCTGTCATTTAGGTTAGTGTTGTGGAGTAACTACAATGTTGTTGATCCATCCTCAGTTTTCTCCTGTCAGAGCCATTAAACTCTGTCATTTAGGTTAGTGTTGTGGAGTAACTACAATGTTGTTGATCCATCCTCAGTTTTCTCCTGTCAGAGCAATTAAACTCTGTAACTGTTTTGAAGTCACCACACCTGCATTGCTTGCTGTTTGGGGTTTTAGGCTGGGTTTCTGTACAGCACTTTGAGATATCAGCTGATGTACGAAGGGCTATATAAATACATTTGATTTGATTTGATTTGGCCATTGGCCTCATGTTGAAATCCCTGAGCAGTTTCCTTCCTCTCCGGCAACTGAGTTAAAAAGGACACCTGTATCTTTGTAGCTACTGGTTGTATCGATACGCCATCCAAAGTATAAGTCATAACTTCACCGTGTTCAAAGGGATATTCAATGTCTGCTTTTTGTTTTTTAACCCCATCTACCAATACTGTAGGTGCCTTTCTTTGCCATGCATTGGAAAACCTCCCTGGTCTTTGTGGTTGAATCTGTGTTTGGAATTCACTGCTCAACTGAGGGACCTTCCAGATGATTGCATGTAATGGGGTACAGAGATAAGGTAGTCATTAAAAAAAATGATGTTATTGTCCAACACATCCATCAAGTCCAAGGGCTCTGGTCAAACGTAGTGCACTATGTAGGGAATAGGGTGCCATATGGCTTTGGTCTAAAGTAGTGCACTACTGTATGTAGGGAATAGGGTTCTATTTTGAGAATCTCCCTCTTGTCAGCAAAATAACCTCCACTGTGAATTACACACACACACACACACACACACACACACACACACACACACACACACACACACACACACACACACACACACACACACACACACACACACACACACACACACACACACACACACACACACACACACACACACACACACCTGTCAGGACTACAGTAAAAGGTAGTAACTCAACATTACAGCTTTCACCTTGAGTCAACAAGGCCCTCGACGACCAGGTGATTTAGGTGTGTGTGTGTGTTTGTGCGTGTGTGTGTGTCATTGTGTGCTTGTGTGTGCGAGCATGTGTGTGTGTGCTGTAAAGCAAAGCTATTAACATTAACCCATGGTCCGGGGTCAGTGTAATGGTCTGCTCTCCATCATTAATATTAGACTGGGTTGTAATGACTGATCCCAAATCAGCCAGTTGGTTTTGCCACAGAGAGTGGATAATTTTATGATGTATATACAGTACATCATACAGTATATATATAGTATTTATATAGTATTTATATATATATATATATATGTATTTATATGTATTTAAAAAATATATATATTTTGTACTACTCTACTTGACATTTCATTTCATATTACCGTGCAATGATGTTTTCTAATAAACTTGAATCTTGATTCTTGAGAGTGGGTCAGACAGAGGCTCTGAGTACAAGCTGTACAGATCCAGGGTCAGTTTACAGTACTCTCTCATCCCAACTTGGGGGGGGGGGGATTGAAACCGGTGCTTTGGTCAGATGGCATGGAAATAGAGCTCTGTGGCAGTGAACACCAGTGGGGGGTTTAATGTCTAGGGGGGAATACCTGAGCAGAATAGAACACCATAGTTGTTATAAAACATGGTGGTGGATCTTTGATGTTATGAGACAATTGTGGATCCGCTGATCCTGGGGCCTTAAGGTCAACAGCATCATGAACTTTACCCACTACCAGGATATTTGAGCCAACATTATAGACCATCATCCACTACTCTCAATATTATAGACCACCAACCACTACTCTCAGTATTATAGACCACCAACCACTACTCTCCATGTCAATATTATAGACCACCAACCACTACTCTCCATGTCAGTATTATAGACCACCAACCACTACTCTCAGTATTATAGACCACCAACCACTACTCTCAGGATTATAGACCACCAACCACTACTCTCAGTATTATAGACCACCAACCACTACTCTCAGAATTATAGACCACCAACCACTACTCCCAGTATTATAGACCACCAACCACTACTCTCAGAATTATAGACCACCAACCACTACTCCCAGTATTATAGACCACCAACCACTACTCCCAGTATTATAGACCCCCAACCACTACTCTCAGAATTATAGACCACCAACCACTACTCTCAGTATTATAGACCACCAACCACTACTCTCAGTATTATAGACCACCAACCACTACTCTCAGTATTATAGACCACCAACCACTACTCTCAGTATTATAGACCACCAACCACTACTCTCAGTATTATAGACCACCAACCACTACTCTCAGGATTATAGACCACCAACCACTACTCTCAGTAGTATAGACCACCAACCACTACTCTCAGTATTATAGACCACCAACCACTACTCTCAGTAGTATAGTATAGACCACCAACCACTACTCTCAGTATTATAGACCACCAACCACTACTCTCAGTATTATAGACCACCAACCACTACTCTCAGTATTATAGACCACCAACCACTACTCTCAGTATTATAGACCACCAACCACTACTCTCAGTATTATAGACCACCAACCACTACTCTCAGTATTATAGACCACCAACCACTACTCTCAGTATTATAGACCACCAACCACTACTCTCAGTATTATAGACCACCAACCACTACTCTCAGTATTATAGACCACCAACCACTACTCTCCATGTCAGTATTATAGACCACCAACCACTACTCTCAGTATTATAGACCACCAACCACTACTCTCAGTATTATAGACCACCAACCACTACTCTCCATGTCAGTATTATAGACCACCAACCACTACTCTCAGTATTATAGACCACCAACCACTACTCTCCATGTCAGTATTTTAGACCACCAACCACTACTCTCAGTCTTATAGACCACCAACCACTACTCTCAGTATTATAGACCACCAACCACTACTCTCAATATTATAGACCACCAACCACTACTCTCAGGATTATAGACCACCAACCACTACTCTCAGTATTATAGACTACCAACCACTACTCTCAGAATTATAGACCACCAACCACTACTCCCAGTATTATAGACCACCAACCACTACTCTCAGTATTATAGACCACCAACCACTACTCTCAGTAGTATAGACCACCAACCGCTACTCTCAGTATTATAGACCACCAACCACTACTCTCAGTATTATAGACCACCAACCACTACTCTCAGTATTATAGACCACCAACCACTACTCTCAGTATTATAGACCACCAACCACTACTCTCCATGTCAGTATTATAGACCACCAACCACTACTCTCAGTATTATAGACCACCAACCACTACTCTCAGGATTATAGACCACCAACCACTACTCTCAGTATTATAGACCACCAACCACTACTCTCAGTAGTATAGACCACCAACCACTACTCCCAGTACTATAGACCACCAACCACTGCTCTCAGTATTATAGAGAACCAACCACTACTCTCAATATTATAGACCACCGACCACTACTCTCAGTATTATAGACTACCAACCACTACTCTCAGTATTATAGACCACCAACCATTACTCTCAGTATTATAGACCACCAACCACTACTCTCAGTATTATAGACCACCAACCACTACTCTCAGTATTATAGACCACCAACCATTACTCTCAGTATTATAGACCACCAACCACTACTCTCAGTATTATAGACCACCAACCACTACTCTCAGTATTATAGACCACCAACCATTACTCTCAGTATTATAGACCACCAACCACTACTCTCAGTATTATAGACCACCAACCACTACTCTCAGTATTATAGATCACCAACCACTACTCTCAGGATTATAGACCACCAACCACTACTCTCAGTATTATAGACCACCAACCACTACTCTCAGTATTATAGACCACCAACCACTACTCTCAGTGTTATAGACCACCAACCACTACTCTCAGTGTTATAGACCACCAACCACTACTCTCCATGTCAGTATTATAGAGAACCAACCACCAACAGACAGTGGGGTAGAAGGAATATCAGTCCATGTGTTTTAATCTACTTTAATGAGCTCGCTACTCTGTGTATTTATTCCATAGGGCCCTGGTCTAAATTAGTGCACTATGTAGGGAATGGGGTGCCATAGGCTCTGGTCAAAAGTAGTGCACTATGTAGGGAATAAGGTGCCTTTTGGGACCCTCTGTCTGGGTTATCTTTTCTCCGCTGAACTGAGTTAGCGCTCCTTGTCAGAAAGGCCTCTTGTCAAAGACAACCTTAAAGGTGCAATCTACAATTCCAAATCCATTTCTGGACTTTTAAAATTATTATATATAACCATTGATTCTTGAAGAATATAATGTATAAATGCCTCATGAGCTTAGTTCAACTGTCATACCTCATCAGAACCCAGAATATAAGCTTGTTAAAAGTAATTTTAAACAAACACCGTATAGCCTCAATACATGGTTACAATTTTGATTTCGATTTCAATGGATGGTCAGTCCTTGTGTAACCGATGTGAAACGGCTAGCTAGTTAGCGGTGGGGCGCGCTAAATAGTGTTCCAATCGGTGACGTCACTTGCTCTGAGACCTTGAAGTCATCCCAGACAGCAGGACCACTTTATAATAGTTTTCATCATCTCTGGTGCCAGGAGATCCCTATGTCCATCAACACAGACAATGTTTAGGTTGTCCACCCACTTCCACAGGTCACAAATAGCAAATTTATCACGACACAAACTGAATTAAATGAAATGGCTTTTTTGAAAATAAATTGTGCTCGATCCGTTGACATTTCTGATCCACACAGACCTAGAGACACAAGGTGATGTCTGATCCACACAGACATACAGACACAAGGTGATCTCTGATCCACACAGACCTACAGACTCTGGGTGATCTCTGATCCACACAGACCTACAGACTCTGGGTGATCTCTGATCCACACAGACCTACAGACTCTGGGTGATCTCTGATCCACACAGACCTACAGACTCTGGGTGATCTCTGATCCACACAGACCTACAGACTCTGGGTGATCTCTGATCCACACAGACCTACAGACTCTGGGTGATCTCTGATCCACACAGACCTACAGACACAAGGGGATCTCTGATCCACACAGACCTATAGACACAGGAGGTGAGTCCCAAATGGAACCCTAATTAGTAATAGTGCACTACTTTTGACCAGAGCTGTCCATCTCTGGCCTCCTCCTCCATAATCCTCCTCGTCCTCCTCTTCCTCCTCCTTCTCCCTGTACTCCTCCTCCTCCGTCCTCCTCCTCCCTCCTCCTCCTCGTCCTCCTCTTCCTCCTCCTTCTCCCTGTACTCCTCCTCCTCCATCCTCCTCCTCCCTCCTCCTCTTTCGTCCTCCTCCTCCCTCCTCCTCCTCTTTCGTCCTCCTCCTCCTCCTCCTCTTTCGTCCTCCTCCTCCTCCTCCTCCTCCATCCTCCTCCTCCCTCCTCCTCTTTCGTCCTCCTCCTCCCTCCTCCTCCTCTTTCGTCCTCCTCCTCCCTCCTCCTCCTCCCTCCTCCTCCTCGTCCTCCTCTTCCTCCTCCTTCTCCCTGTACTCCTCCTCCTCCTCCTCCCTCCTCCTCCTCTTTCGTCCTCCTCCTCCCTCCTCCTCCTCTTTCATCCTCCTCCTCCCTCCTCCTCTTTCGTCCTCCTCTTCCTCCTCCTCCTCCTCTGTCCTCCTCCTCCCTGTACTCCTCCTCTTTCCTCCTCCTCTCTCCTCCTCCTTCTACCCATCCTCCATCTCCCCTTATAGCATGTATCCCCACTCCTCCTCCTCCTCCTCCTCCCTGTACTCCTCCTCTGTCCTCCTCCTCCTCCTCCTCCTCTCTCCTTCTCCTTCTACCCATCCTCCATCTCCCCTTATAGCACGTATCCCCACTCCTCCTCCTCCTCCTCCTCCTCCTCCTCATCCTCATCCTCCTCCTCTGTCCTCCTCCTTCGTCCCCATCCTCCATCTCCCCTTATAGCACGTATCCCCACTCCTCCTCCTCCTCCCTGTACTCCTCCTCTGTCCTCCTCCTTCGTCCTCCTCCTTCGTCCTCCTCCTCTCCATCTCCCCTGATAGCACGTATCCCCACTCCAGATGTCAGTCCAGACGTCTTGCCTGGGTAAGTGTGTAATTGGAGAATGACTGGTCAGGGCCACTGGGTCCACCCATTCAGTGACAAACCAGATGGATTTCTACTGACGAGCAAAAATAACACAAAATATGGTAAGGTTCATTTCATTTGTTTTGGGGGGGAGGGGGGGGGGACTCAGAGATTGTGTCCCAAATGGCACCCTACTCCCTATATGTGTAGTGCACCACTGTTATGGTGCCTGGTCCAAAGTAGTGCACTAGACAGGGATTAGGATGCCATTTTGGGACCCTCCACAACAACAATAAGGAAGGTGCTGTTTCCTCCACAACAACAATAAGGAAGGTGATGTTTCCTCCACAACAACAATAAGGAAGGTGCTGTTTCCTCCACAACAACAATAAGGAAGGTGCTGTTTCCTCCACAACAACAATAAGGAAGGTGCTGTTTCCTCCACAACAACAATAAGGAAGGTGATGTTTCCTCCACAACAACAATAATGAAGGTGCTGTTTCCTCCACAACAACAATAAGGAAGGTGATGTTTCCTCCACAACAACAATAAGGAAGGTAATGTTTCCTCCACAACAACAATAAGGAAGGTCATGTTTCCTCCACAGCAACAATAAGGAAGGTGATGTTTCCTCCACAACAACAATAAGGAAGGTGCTGTTTCCTCCACAACAACAATAAGGAAGGTGCTGTGGCGGACAGAGGAGCTGTTTCCTCCACAACAACAATAAGGAAGGTGCTGTGGAGGACAGAGGAGCTGTTTCCTCCACAACAACAATAAGGAAGGTGCTGTGGAGGACAGAGGAGCTGTTTCCTCCATAACAACAATAAGGAAGGTGCTGTGGTGGACAGTGTCTCTGTTTCCTCCACAACAACAATAAGGAAGGTGCTGTGGAGGACAGAGGAGCTGTTTCCTCCACAACAACAATAAGGAAGGTGCTGTGGAGGACAGAGGAGCTGTTTCCTCCACAACAACAATAAGGAAGGTGCTGTGGAGGACAGAGGAGCTGTTTCCTCCACAACAACATTAAGGAAGGTGCTGTGGTGGACAGAGGAGCTGTATCCCCTCATGCGGATTCCATCTTTAAATCATAACAGAATCTCAAGAAAGTGGTGGAGGCATTCTTCTCCATCGAAAAAACGTCTCTTTTTTAATGAATGTATCTAAAATAGTGGATGGTTTCAGTCCTGGTAGACCTTCATTAGACAGAGCTCTTTAGGTCCACCATGACCCGAATGTCACAGTATTTAAATTAATGATTCATAATAAAATCGTTTTGATGGAGAAGAGAGTCACACTCCACCACTTTCAACCTACAGGCTGTGGTACAAATATTACATGAATCTCATTGGCCCGTTCTGACGTGTTCTCGCTCTGTTACGTTTAATATCGTTTATTACAATGTTTCAGGGTTTAATTAAACAGCATTTACATAGTAACTATTATTTCAAGCAGTCAACTATGCATGAATATCTAATATCTAATCATAATTACCCACATGACTTCACACACACACACACACACACACACACACACACACACACACACACACACACACACACACACACACACACACACACACACACACACACACACACACACACACACACACACACACCAGACTTTCCTTTGATGAGAGTGGAACGGCATTCATATGAAAACAACATCTAATAACTGTTCTGTTTTCAAAAATTCTAATGGTTGAAATTACACTTTTATTCATAAAATTAATGACTTTTTTTTCCCTTCCATATTTCCAATATGAATAATTACTCATATTTACATCCTGGAGGGACACAGTTCTGCCGGCACCTCAAATGACATCCTATTCCCTATATAGTGCCTATTGGCCCTGATCAGAATGTACAGTTGTGGCCCAGAGTTTTGAGAATGAAACAAATATACATTTTCACAAAGTCTGCTGTTTCAGTTTGTATGATGGCAATTTGCATATACTCCAGAATGTTATGAAGAGTGATCAGATGAATTGCAATTAAGTCCCCCTTTGCCATGCAAATGAACTGAGTCCTCAAAAAACATCTCCACTGCATTTCAGCCCTGCCACAAAAGGACCAGCTGACATCATGTCAGTGATTCTCTCGTTAACACAGGTGTGAGTGTTGACGAGGACAAGGCTGGAGATCACTCTGTCATGCTGATTGAGTTCGAATAACAGACCGGAAGCTTCAAAAGGAGGGTGGTGCTGTCATCATTGCTTTGCACAAAAAGGGCTTCACAGGCAAGGATATTGCTGCCAGTAAGATTGCACCTAAATCAACCATTTATCGGATCATCAAGAACTTCAAGGAGAGCGGTTCAATTGTTGTGAAGAAGGCTTCAGGGCGCCCAAGAAAGTCCAGCAAGTGCCAGGACCGTCTCCTAAAGTTGATTCAGCTGCGGGTTCGGGGCACCACCAGTACAGAGCTTGCTCAGCAGGCAGGTGTGAGTGCATCTGCACTTACAGTGAGGCGAAGACTTTTGGAGGATGGCCTGGTGTCAAGAAGGGCAGCAAAGAAGCCACTTCTCTCCAGGAAAAACATCAGGGACAGACTGATATTCTGCAAAAGGTACAGGGACAGGACTGCTGAGGACTGGGGTAAAGTCATTTTCTCTGATGAATCCCCTTTCCGATTGTTTGGGGCATCTGGAGAAGACAGATGCCGGAGAAGACAAGGTGAGCGCTACCATCAGTCCTGTGTCATGCCAACAGTAAAGCATCCTGAGACCATTCATGTGTGGGGTTGCTTCTCAGCCAAGGGACTGGGCTCGTGCACAATTTTGGCTAAGAACACAGCCTTGAATAAAGAATGGTACCAACACATCCTCTGGGTCAACACGGCAAATATTGACTCTTTGCATCAACTTCATGTAATTGTCAATAAAAGCCTTTGACACTTAAGAAATGCTTGTAATTATACTTCAGTATTCCATAGGAACATCTGACAAAAATATCTGAAGACACTGAAGCACCAAACTTTGTGGAAATTCATATTTGTGTCATTCTCAAAACTTTTGGCCACGACTGTTGTGCTCTACATAGGAAACAGGGCGCCATTTGGGATTGATACAGAACTGTGTATGATGGCCCGTAGTGACATGGCAGCACTAGTCATTAATAAACAAATTAGGCATATTTGGGCAGTCTTGATAAAAAAAATTTTTTACAGAAAGGCAATGATTCATTGGATCAGTCTAACATTTTGCACATACACTGCTGCCATCTAGTGGCCAAAATGTATATTGAACCTGGGCTGCAATAATACATAATGGCCTTTCTCTTGCATTATAAAGATGATGGTACAAAAACAACGGAATGGTTGGTTTTTTCTTTGTATTATCTATTACCAGATCTATTGTGTTATATTCTACTACATTCCTTTCAAATTTCCACAACTTTCAAAGTGTTTCCTTTCAAATGGTACCAAGAATATGCATATCCTTGCTTCAGGTCCTGAGCTACAGGCAGTTAGATTTGAGTTTGTAATTTTAGGAGACATTGTTTTAAAAAGGGGGGCGGATCCTTAAGAGGTGAAGGTTTCAACGCTGTCTGAGCCTCGGTTTGGAAAGAAACAATGTTATATAGCCACAATGACTTGACACAATGAGTTCCCCAACCTCCCTTCAGAGTAACTTCACCGGCATAGCCATGAAAGATTGATTCATTTACATCCAACTGTATCAGTAAATTGTTCTCTGGGGAGAAATGGTGGCTGAATGCAGAGTCAGACACTGAATACCACTCCTGTGATGGGTAGAATAGCAACTGAGAGAAAAATAAATAGAGGGGGGAGAGGAGAGAATGAGAGAGAGATAATAAGAGAGAGAGAGAGATAATAAGAGAGAGAGATAATAAGAGAGAGAGAGAGAGAGAGAGAAAGAGAGAGAGAGAGAGAGAGAGAGAGAGAGAGAGAGAGAGAGAGAGAGAGAGAGAGAGAAAGAGAGAGAGAGAGAGAGAGAGAGAGAGAGAGAGAGAGCGAGAGAGAAATGACACAGAGAGAGAGAGAAATGACAGAGAGAGAGAGAGAGAGAAATGACAGAAAGAGAGAGAATGAACAAGAGCGTGTCAGAAAAAAGAGAGGGACAGGGAATGTCCTCTCTCTCATCGATCAACTTTATATTTATTCTTATAAAAAGTGTTCTTGACTTGAGAAAAACAACAGAAACTCAGCCTTCACCATGACGTCTAGACAGTTCTGATTTAAGAGGACAGCCAGCTGCTGCTATTAGACTACAGGAGGACAGCCAGCTGCTGCTATTAGACTACAGGAGGACAGCCAGGCTCTGCTATTAGACTACAGGAGGACAGCCAGCTGCTGCTATTAGACTACAGGAGGACAGCCAGGCTCTGCTATTAGACTACAGGAGGACAGCCAGGCTCTGCGATTAGACTACAGGAGGACAGCCAGACTCTGCTATTAGACTACAGGAGGACAGCCAGGCTCTGCTATTAGACTACAGGAGGACAGCCAGGCTCTGCTATTAGACTACAGGAGGACAGCCAGGCTCTGCGATTAGACTACAGGAGGACAGCCAGACTCTGCTATTAGACTACAGGAGGACAGCCAGGCTCTGCTATTAGACTACAGGAGGACAGCCAGGCTCTGCTATTAGACTACAGGAGGACAGCCAGCTGCTGCTATTAGACTACAGGAGGACAGCCAGCTGCTGCTATTAGACTACAGGAGGACAGCCAGGCTCTGCTATTAGACTACAGGAGGACAGCCAGCTGCTGCTATTAGACTACAGGAGGACGGCCAGCTGCTGCTATTAGACTACAGGAGGACGGCCAGCTGCTGCTATTAGACTACAGGAGGACAGCCAGGCTCTGCTATTAGACTACAGGAGGACGGCCAGCTGCTGCTATTAGACTACAGGAGGACAGCCAGGCTCTGCTATTAGGGGACAGCCAGGCTCTGCTATTAGACTACAGGAGGACGGCCAGCTGCTGCTATTAGACTACAGGAGGACAGCCAGGCTCTGCTATTAGACTACAGGAGGACGGCCAGGCTCTGCTATTAGACTACAGGAGGACAGCCAGGCTCTGCTATTAGACTACAGGAGGACGGCAAGCTGCTGCTATTAGACTACAGGAGGACAACCAGGCTCTGCTATTAGACTACAGGAGGACAGCCAGCTGCTGCTATTAGACTACAGGAAGACAGCCAGCTGCTGCTATTAGACTACAGGAGGATGGCCAGCTGCTGCTACTAGACTACAGGAGGATCATCAGCTACTGCTATTAGACTACAGGAGGACAGCCAGGCTCTGCTATTAGACTACAGGAGGACAGCCAGCTGCTGCTATTAGACTACAGGAGGACAGCCAGGCTCTGCTATTAGACTACAGGAGGATGGCCAACTGCTGCTACTAGACTACAGGAGGATTGCCAGCTGCTGCTATTAGACTACAGGAGGACGGCCAGCTGCTGCGATTAGACTACAGGAGGACAGCCAGGCTCTGCTATTAGACTACAGGAGGACAGCCAGGCTCTGCTATTAGACTACAGGAGGACAGCCAGGGTCTGCTATTAGACTACAGGAGGACGGCCTGCTGCTGCGATTAGACTACAGGAGGACAGCCAGACTCTGCTATTAGGCGACAGGAGGACAGCCAGGCCCTGCTATTAGACTACAGGAGGACAGCCAGGTTCTGCTATTAGACTACAGGAGGACAGCCAGGCTCTGCTATTAGACTACAGGAGGACAGCCAGGCTCTGCTATTAGACTACAGGAGGACAGCCAGGTTCTGCTATTAGACTACAGGAGGACAGCCAGGCTCTGCTATTAGACTACAGGAGGACGGCCAGCTGCTGCTATTAGACTACAGGAGGACAGCCAGGCTCTGCTATTAGGGGACAGCCAGGCTCTGCTATTAGACTACAGGAGGACAGCCAGGCTCTGCTATTAGACTACAGGAGGACGGCAAGCTGCTGCTATTAGACTACAGGAGGACAGCCAGGCTCTGCTATTAGACTACAGGAGGACAGCCAGCTGCTGCTATTAGACTACAGGAAGACAGCCAGCTGCTGCTATTAGACTACAGGAGGATGGCCAGCTGCTGCTACTAGACTACAGGAGGATCATCAGCTACTGCTATTAGACTACAGGAGGACAGCCAGGCTCTGCTATTAGACTACAGGAGGACAGCCAGCTGCTGCTATTAGACTACAGGAGGACAGCCAGGCTCTGCTATTAGACTACAGGAGGATGGCCAACTGCTGCTACTAGACTACAGGAGGATTGCCAGCTGCTGCTATTAGACTACAGGAGGACGGCCAGCTGCTGCGATTAGACTACAGGAGGACAGCCAGGCTCTGCTATTAGACTACAGGAGGACAGCCAGGCTCTGCTATTAGACTACAGGAGGACAGCCAGGGTCTGCTATTAGACTACAGGAGGACGGCCTGCTGCTGCGATTAGACCACAGGAGGACAGCCAGACTCTGCTATTAGGCGACAGGAGGACAGCCAGGCCCTGCTATTAGACTACAGGAGGACAGCCAGGTTCTGCTATTAGACTACAGGAGGACAGCCAGGCTCTGCTATTAGACTACAGGAGGACAGCCAGGCTCTGCTATTAGACTACAGGAGGACAGCCAGGCTCTGCTATTAGACTACAGGAGGACAGCCAGGCTCTGCTATTAGGGGACAGCCAGGCTCTGCTATTAGACTACAGGCTCTGCTATTAGGCTACAGGAGGACAGCCAGGCTCTGCTATTAGGGGACAGCCAGGCTCTGCTATTAAACTACAGGCTCTGCTATTAGGCTACAGGAGGACAGCCAGGCTCTGCTATTAGGGGACAGCCAGGCTCTGCTATTAGACTACAGGCTCTGCTATTAGGCTACAGGAGGACAGCCACTACAGCCAGGTGAGCTACACCACTCCAGCCAACCCTTGGCATTGAGCATGGTGATCTTATGCTTGTGTGCGGCTGCTCTGCCATGGAAACCCATTTCATGAAGCTCCCGACAAACATTTATTGTGCTGACGTTGCTTCCAGAGGCAGTTTGGAACTCGGTAATGAGCGCTTCAGCACTCAGTGGTCCCATTCTATGAGCTTGTGTGGCCTACCACTTCGCGGCTGAGCAGTTGTTGCTCCTAGACGTTTCCACTTCACAATAAGAGCACTTATAGTTGCCCGGGGCAGCTCTAGCAGGGCAGAAATTTGACCAACTGACTTGTTGGAAAGGTGGCATCGTATGACGGTGCCACATTGAAAGTCACTGAGCTCTTCAGTAAGGCCATTCTACTGCCAATGTTTGTCTATGGAGATTGCATGGCAGTGTGCTCGATTTGATATACCTGTTAGCAACGGGTGTGGCTGAAATAGCCGAGTCCACTCATTTGAAGGGGTGTCGACATACTTTTGGCAATGTTGTGTATCATCTACCCAGAAACCAATGCTCCCTCTCACAACGCTATATAATACATCAAATCCCAGGTGTTCAGTGTCCAGGAAGAAAACTGTCTCAATAAACTTGATCTAATTGATTGATTGATTGATGCATTCATTCATTTATTCAGTTATGTTTACACAGATTTACAGAAAAAAATGAGAGTGAATGACCAACCTGCCTCTCCTTACCTCTTCATCCCTCATTCTTCCTTTTCTATCTCTCTTCCTACCTCTTCATCCCTCATTCTTCCTTTTCTATCTCTCTTCCTACCTCTTCATCCCTCATTCTTCCTTTTCTATCTCTCTTCCTACCTCTTCATCCCTCATTCTTCCTTTTCTATCTCTCATCCTACCTCTTCATCCTGCATTCTTCCTTTTCTATCTCTCTTCCTACCTCTTCATCCCTCATTCTTCCTTTTCTATCTCTCTTCCTACCTCTTCATCCCTCATTCTTCCTTTTCTATCTCTCTTCCTACCTCTTCATCCCTCATTCTTCCTTTTCTATCTCTCTTCCTACCTCTTCATCCCTCATTCTTCCTTTTCTATCTCTCTTCCTACCTCTTCATCCCTCATTCTTCCTTTTCTATCTCTCTTCCTACCTCTTCATCCCTCATTCTTCCTTTTCTATCTCTCTTCCTACCTCTTCATCCCTCATTCTTCCTTTTCTATCTCTCTTCCTACCTCTTCATCCCTCATTCTTCCTTTTCTATCTCTCTTCCTACCTCTTCATCCCTCATTCTTCCTTTTCTATCTCTCTTCCTACCTCTTCATCCCTCATTCTTCCTTTTCTATCTCTCTTCCTACCTCTTCATCCCTCATTCTTCCTTTTCTATCTCTCTTCCTACCTCTTCATCCCTCATTCTTCCTTTTCTATCTCTCTTCCTACCTCTTCATCCCTCATTCTTCCTTTTCTATCTCTCTTCCTACCTCTTCATCCCTCATTCTTCCTTTTCTATCTCTCTTCCTACCTCTTCATCCCGCATTCTTCCTTTCTATCTCTCATCCTACCTCTTCATCCCTCATTCTTCCTTTTCTATCTCTCTTCCTACCTCTTCATCCCTCATTCTTCCTTTTCTATCTCTCTTCCTACCTCTTCATCCCTCATTCTTCCTTTTCTATCTCTCTTCCTCTCTGCTCTTATCCCTTCTATCTGTCTATTCTACCATTCTCTCATTTTACCATTCTCTCATTCTACCATTCTCTCATTCTACCATTCTCTCATTCTACCATTCTCTCATTCTCTCGTTCTACCATTCTACCATTATCTCATTCTACCATTCTACCGTTCTCTCATTCTCTCATTCTACCGTTCTCTCATTCTACCGTTCTCTCATTCTACCGTTCTCTCATTCTACCGTTCTCTTATTCTACCATTATCTCATTCTACCATTATCTCATTCTACCATTATCTCATTCTACCATTATCTCATTCTACCATTATCTCATTCTACCATTATCTCATTCTACCATTATCTCATTCTACCATTCTACCATTCTCTCATTCTCTCATTCTACCGTTCTCTCATTCTACCGTTCTCTCATTCTACCGTTCTCTCATTCTACCATTCTCTCATTCTACCGTTCTCTCATTCTACCATTCTCTCATTCTACCGTTCTCTCATTCCACCATTCTACCATTCTCTCATTCTACCATTCTACCGTTCTCTCATTCTACCATTCTACCGTTCTCTCATTCTACCATTCTCTCATTCTACCATTCTCTCATTCTACCATTCTCTCATTCTACCATTCTCTCATTTTACCATTCTCTCATTCTACCATTCTCTCATTCTACCGTTCTCTCATTCTACCATTCTCTCATTCTGTCCCTCTACCTCCTTGTCTTCCCATCGCTGTCCATTCTCCATGAATACCATCAGTCCCTCCTCTTTTCTCCATTCCCTCTCTTCTCTCTCTATCTAGCTTGTTCTCTATGTGTGTCATTTCATTCCAATAAGGCTCCAGTCCCCTCTGGCCCTGATGAAACCCAGTGTGCCATGAACAGATCATAATAACACCACCACCTGCATCTAGCAGACACTGCTGCTGCTGCCTGTAGCGCCCTATCCATCTTTTATTCATCTGTACCCCTCTCTTTCAATCTCTGTACCCCCCCCTCTCTCTCTGTCTCTGTCTCTGTCTCTGTCTCTGTCTCTGTCTCTGTGTGTGTGTACTGTCTGGTGAAATGGTGTGCCAAGGCGGTTCTGTGTGCAGTGGAAGGGGGGGATATCCTTTACTAAAGTGGCGTAAATGATTGGGCCAATAAACGTAATTTTAAAATCAAATCTCTCTCTCAATCTGCCCCTCTCTGTCTGTCTGTCTGCCCCTCTCTCTATCTCGCTCTCCTGCTCTGTTTCTATCTCTCTATCTATCTGACCCCCTATCTCTCCTTATCTCTGTACTAATCTTTTCAAACTAGTTACGAACTTAAGAAAAATAAGTTATGTTTCAATAGGAACATCTCCACAGGATCTATCTTCACCTATAGGTCGACATTAAAATACAACCACTACATTTCAGGTTGAACATCTCCATAGGACTGATCCTCCCTATAGGCCGACATTACAATACAACCACTGTATGTTTCAATAGGAACATCTCCACAGGATCTATCCTCCCTATAGGCCGACATTACAATACAACCACTGTATGTTTCAATACGCACATCTCCACAGGATCTATCTTCCCTATAGGACGACATTACAATACTACCACTGTATGTTTCAATAGGAACATCTCCACAGGATCTATCTTCCCTATAGGCCGACATTACAATACAACCACTGTATGTTTCAATAGGAACATCTCCATAGGACTGATCCTCCCTATAGGCCGACATTACAATACAACCACTGTATGTTTCAATAGGAACATCTCCATAGGACTGATCTTCCCTATAGGTAGACATTACAATATAACCACTGTATGTTTCAATAGGAACATCTCCAAAGGATCTATCTTCCTTATAGGCCGACATTACAATACAACCACTGTATGTTTCAATAGGAACATCTCCATAGGATCTATCTTCCCTATAGGCCGACATTACAATACAACCACTGTATGTTTCAATAGGAACATCTCCATAGGATCTATCTTCCCTGTAGGCTGACATTACAATACAACCACTGTATGTTTCAATAGGAACATCTCCATAGGATCTATCTTCCCTGTAGGCCGACATTACAATACAACCACTGTATGTTTCAATAGGAACATCTCCATAGGACTGATCTTCCCTGTAGGCTGACATTACAATAAAACCACTGTATGTTTCAATAGGAACATCTCCATAGGATCTATCTTCCCTATAGGCCGACATTACAATACAACCACTGTATGTTTCAATAGGAACATCTCCACAGGATCTATCTTCCTTATAGGCCGACATTACAATACAACCACTGTATGTTTCAATAGGAACATCTCCATAGGATCTATCTTCCCTATAGGCCGACATTACAATACAACCACTGTATGTTTCAATAGGAACATCTCCATAGGATCTATCTTCCCTGTAGGCTGACATTACAATACAACCACTGTATGTTTCAATAGGAACATCTCCATAGGATCTATCTTCCCTGTAGGCCGACATTACAATACAACCACTGTATGTTTCAATAGGAACATCTCCATAGGATCTATCTTCCTTGTAGGCTGACATTACAATACAACCACTGTATGTTTCAATATGAACATCTCCATAGGATCTATCTTCCCTATAGGATAACATTACAATACAACCACTGTATGTTTCAATAGGAACATCTCCATAGGATCTATCTTCCCTATAGGCTGACATTACAATACAACCACTGTATGTTTCAATAGGAACATCTCCATAGGATCTATCTTCCCTATAGGCCGACATTACAATACAACCACTGTATGTTTCAATAGGAACATCTCCATAGGACTGATCTTCCCTGTAGGCTGACATTACAATACAACCACTGTATGTTTCAATAGGAACATCTCCATAGGACTGATCTTCCCTGTAGGCTGACATTACAATACAACCACTGTATGTTTCAATAGGAACATCTCCATAGGACTGATCTTCCCTGTAGGCTGACATTACAATACAGTTATAAAAATGTCAGATG
>NW_022261983.1:15307610-15310110 GCF_002021735.2 Oncorhynchus kisutch
GTCAGCGATATGTATGCAGAGGAACTTAAAGCTTTCCACCTGCTCCACCGCTGTCCCTTTGATGTGGACAGGGGGGTGCTCCCTCTGCTGTTTCCTGAAGTACACAATCATCCCCTTAGTTTTGTTGAGGTTGAGTGAGAGGTTGTTTTCCTGACACCACACTCTGAGTGCCCTCACCTCCTCCCAGTAGGCTGTCTCATCAATGTTGGTAATCATATCCGCAGCTGTTGTGTGGTCTGCAAACTTGATGATTGAGTTGGAGGCGTGCGTGGCCACGCAGTCGTGGGTGAACAGGGAGTACAGGAGGGGGCTGAGCACACACCCTTTTGGGGCCCCAGTGTTGTTGGTCAGCGAAGTGGAGATGATATGGTCCTTGACTAGTCTCTCAAAGCACTTCATGATGACAGAAGTGAGTGCTACGGGGCGGTAATAATTTAGTTCAGTTATCCTTTACCTTCTTGGGTACAGCAATAATGGTGGCCATCTTAAAGCATGTGGGGTCAGCAGACTGGGATATGAGGCGATTGAATATGTCCGTAAACATACCAGCCAGCTGGTCTGAGCATGCTCTGAGGACGCGGCTAGGGATGCCATCTGAGTCAGCAGCCTTGCGAGGGTTAACACGTTTAAATGTCTTACTCACGTCGGCCACAGAGAAGGAGGGATGAGCTTGGAGGGTACTATGATGGGGGGGGGGGGGCAGGGCGCAGTCCTTGGTAGCGGGCCGCGTCGGATTGCACTGTATTATCCTCAAAGCGGGCAAAGAAGGTGTTTAGTTTGTCTGGAAGCAAGACGTCGGTGACGTGTTTGGTTTTCTTTCTTGTCGTCCGTGATTTCCTGTAGACCCTGCCACTCCTGTTTGAATTGCAACTCCACTTTGTCCCTATACCAAAACATCCTGTTTGAGTTTCTGCCTATAAGACGGTAGGAGCTAGATGGAGGCGTGGTTGGATTTGCCGAAGGGAGGGCGAGGGAGGGCCTTGCATGCATTGGGGAAGTTAGAGTATCAATGATCGAGTGTATTGCCCGCGTGAGTGCTGCAATCAATATGCTGATAGAATTTAGGTAGCCTTGTTCTCAAATGTGCTTTGTTAAAATCCCCAGCTACAATAAATGCAGCATCAGGACTGTACTTCTCTCACCGCTACTGGATCCTGGACTTCCTGATGGGCCGCCCCCAGGTGGGAAGGGTAGGCAACAACACATCCGCCATGCTGACCTTCAACACGGGGGCCCCTCAGGGGTGCATGCTTAACCCCCACCTGTACTCCCTGTTCCCCCAGTATTATTATTATTTTTCATTGTATTCTGCGTTGTTGGGAAGGGCCTGTAAGGAAGCATTTTACTGTTTGTCTACACCTGGTGTTCACGAATTTGATTTGACACACACACCAGCTTGTAACCATGCAGAGACTCAACAAGACAGGGAGAGAGTCTGGGGGGGCGGGAGAAACAGTACAGTGTGTGTGTGTGTGTGTGTGTGTGTGTGTGTGTGTGTGTGTGTGTGTGTGTGTGTGTGTGTGTGTGTGTGTGTGTGTGTATGTGTGTGTTGCTTTAGTGTTTCTAAAGGAATCTGCAAGGAGTCACAGCTGGAGTCAGACTGTTTCTGTCCCCTGGTGACATCACGAGGAGTGTGTGTCTCTCTGTGTGTTTGTGTCTCTCTCTGTGTGGTGTGTCTCTCTCTGTGTGGTGTGTCTCTCTCTGTGTGGTGTGTCTCTCTCTGTGTGGTGTCTCACTCTCTGTGTGGTGTGTCTCTCTCTCTGTGTGGTGTGTCTCTCTCTCTGTGTGGTGTGTCTCTCTCTGTGTGGTGTGTCTCTCTCTGTGTGGTGTGTCTGTCTCTCTGTGTGGTGTGTCTCTCTCTCTGTGTGGTGTGTCTCTCTCTCTGTGTGGTGTCTCTCTGTGTGTGGTGTCTCTCTCTGTGTGGTGTGTCTCTCTCTGTGTGGTGTCTCTCTGTGTGTGGTGTCTCTCTCTGTGTGGTGTGTCTCTCTCTGTGTGGTGTGTCTCTCTCTGTGTGGTGTGTCTCTCTCTCTGTGTGGTGTCTCTCTGTGTGGTGTGTCTCTCTCTCTCTGTGTGGTGTCTCTCTCTGTGGTGTGTCTCTCTCTCTGTGTGGTGTCTCTCTCTGTGGTGTGTCTCTCTCTCTGTGGTGTGTCTCTCTCTGTGGTGGTGTGTCTCTCTCTGTGTGGTGTGTCTCTCTCTGTGTGGTGTGTCTCTCTCTGTGTGGTGTGTCTCTCTCTCTGTGTGGTGTGTCTCTCTCTCTCTGTGGTGTGTCTCTCTCTCTGTGTGGTGTGTCTCTCTCTCTCTGTGGTGTGTCTCTCTCTCTCTGTATGGTGTGTCTCTCTCTCTGTGTGGTGTGTCTCTCTCTCTGTGTGGTGTGTCTCTCTCTCTGTGTGGTGTGTCCCTCTCTCTGTGTGGTGTGTCTCTCTCTGTGTGGTGTGTCTCTCTCTCTCTGTGTGGTGTGTCTCTCTCCCTCTGTGTGGTGTGTCTCTCTCTCTCTCTGTGG
>NW_022261983.1:15315110-15322610 GCF_002021735.2 Oncorhynchus kisutch
CCCCTCCTCTTTCCTCCTCCTCACCTCCTCCTCCATTTACCTCTAACACCACTCCTCTTTCCTCCCCCTCACCTCCTCTTTCCCCCTCACCTCCTCCTCCATTT
The DNA here is from genome assembly GCF_002021735.2 of Oncorhynchus kisutch. NCBI lineage: Eukaryota > Metazoa > Chordata > Actinopteri > Salmoniformes > Salmonidae > Oncorhynchus > Oncorhynchus kisutch. The sequence goes on from NW_022261983.1 coordinate 15,315,215, forward strand.
ACCTCTAACACCACTCCTCTTTTCTCCCCAACTCTCCCCCTCTCTCTCTCGCTCTCTCTCTCTCGTGTCCAGATCTCTTCTCTTCGCTCTAGTGCTTCATGAGGATTAAAGCAGAGGCCAAAACAAAGATTGGGTGAAAAATAAACAAACCTCTTCCCTCGATCCCCACCTCCATCCTTTTATCTCTCCATTCCATTCCTCTCCTCTCTTCTCATTTCACACCCGTCCCTCTATTTCTCATTCTCTATCTTCTTCTATCTCCACCGCTTCTCCCATTACTTTACCCCACTTATCGGTTAGACTCTACCCTCTCCCTCCCTCTCTCTCTCTCTCTCTCTGTCTCTCTCTCTCTCTACCCTCTCTCTCTCTCTCGCTCTCTCTCGCTTGCTCTCACTCTCTCTCTCTCTCTCTCTCTCTCTCTCTACCCGCTCTCTCTCTATCTACCCTCTCTCCATCTCTCTCTCTCTCTTTCACTTAATTCAATTCAAAGGGCTTTATTGGTATGGGAAACAAATGTTTACATCGCCAAAGCAATTGAAATAGATAATAAACAAAGGGAAATTAACAATCAGAAGTGAACAGTAATATTACACTCACAAAGGTTCCAGAGGAATAGAGACATTCCAAATGTTCCAGAGGAATAGAGACATTCCAAAGGTTCCAGAGGAATAGAGACATTCCAAAGGTTCCAGAGGAATAGAGACATTCCAAAGGTTCCAGAGGAATAGAGACATTCCAAAGGTTCCAGAGGAATAGAGACATTCCAAAGGTTCCAGAGGAATAGAGACATTCCAAAGGTTCCAGAGGAATAGAGACATTCCAAAGGTTCCAGAGGAATAGAGACATTCCAAAGGTTCCAGAGGAATAGAGACATTCCAAAGGTTCCAGAGGAATAGAGACATTCCAAAGGTTCCAGAGGAATAGAGACATTCCAAAGGTTCCAGAGGAATAGAGACATTCCAAAGGTTCCAGAGGAATAGAGACATTCCAAAGGTTCCAGAGGAATAGAGACATTCCAAATGTTCCAGAGGAATAGAGACATTCCAAAGGTTCCAGAGGAATAGAGACATTCCAAATGTTCCAGAGGAATAGAGACATTCCAAAGGTTCCAGAGGAATAGAGACATTCCAAAGGTTCCAGAGGAATAGAGACATTCCAAAGGTTCCAGAGGAATAGAGACATTCCAAAGGTTCCAGAGGAATAGAGACATTCCAAAGGTTCCAGAGGAATAGAGACATTCCAAAGGTTCCAGAGGAATAGAGACATTCCAAAGGTTCCAGAGGAATAGAGACATTCAAATGTCATATTATTTATATATACAGCGTTGTAATGACGTGTAAATAGTTAAAGGACACAAGGGATAATACATACATTTAAACATGGGTTGTATTTACAATGGTGTGTGTTCTTCACTACTTGCCCTTTTCTTGGGGCAATTTGATTTCTCTCTTTTTCCCTCCCTCCCTCCCTCCCTCCCTCCCTCCCTCCCTCCTCCCTCCCTCCCTCCCTCCTCCCTCCCTCCCTCCCTCCCTCCCTCCCTCCCTCCCTCCCTCCCTCCCTCCCTCCCTCCTCTCCCTCCCTCCCTGCCTGCTTGTCTCCCTCCCTCCCTCCCTGCCTGCTTGTCTCCCTCCCTCCCTCCCTCCCTCCCTCCCTCCCTCCCTCCCTCCCTCCCTCCCCTCCCTCCCTCCCTCCCTCCCTCCCTCCCTCCCTCCCTCCCTCCCTCCCTGCTTTCCGCCGTCCCTCGCCCTCCCTCCCTCCCTCCTCCCTCCCTGCCTGCTTTCCTCCCTCCCTCCCTCCCTCCCTCCCTCCTCCCTCCCTCCCTCCTCCCTCCCTCCCTCCCTCCCTCCCTCCCTCCCTCCCTCCCTCCCTCCCTCCCTCCCTCCCTGCCTGCCTGCTTGTCTCCCTCCCTCCCTCCCTCCCTGCCTGCTTGTCTCCTCCCTCCCTCCCTCCCTCCCTCCCTGCTTTCCGCCGTCCCTCGCCCTCCCTCCCTCCTCCCTCCCTGCCTGCTTTCCTCTGTCCCTCACCCTCCCTCCCTCCCTCCCTCCCTCCCTCCCTCCCTCCTCCCTCCCTCCTCCCTCCCTCCCTCCCTCCCTCCCTCCCTGCCTGCTTGTCTCCCTCCCTCCCTCCCTCCCTGCTTTCCGCCGTCCCTCGCCCTCCCTCCCTCCCTCCCTCCCTCCCTCCCTCCCTCCCTCCCTCCCTCCCTCCCTCCCTCCCTCCCTCCCTCCCTCCCTCCCTCCCTCCCTCCCTCCCTCCCTCCCTCCCTGCTTTCCTCCGTCCCTCGCCCTCCCTCCCTCCTCCCTCCCTGCCTGCTTTCCTCTGTCCCTCACCCTCCCTCCCTCCCTCCTCCCTCCCTGCCTGCTTTCCTCCATCCCTCGCCCTCCCTCCCTCCCTCCCTCCCTCCCTGCCTGCTTCCTCCATCCCTCGCCCTCCCTCCCTCCCTCCCTCCTCCCTCCCTGCCTGCCTGCTTTCCTCCATCCCTCACCCTCCCTCCCTCCTATGTCTGTAATGAATAGCTGGCAAGTTAGTAGCCAAGGTCCCAAGACTCCAACCGTCACACATATGCAAACATCCACACACACAGTTTGCCAGGAACCGTCTCCACAGGCTGCTCTCTCTTCGTGACCGGGTTATCAATAGGCTCCTGGTAACACTGAGGTGTCTGTGGAAGAGGGTTATGAATAGGCTCCTGGTAACACTGAGGTGCCTGTGGAAGAGGGTTATGAATAGACTCCTGGTAACACTGAGGTGTCTGTGGAAGAGGGTTGTGAATACGCTCCTGGTAACACTGAGGTGTCTGTGGAAGAGGGTTATGAATAGGCCCCTGGTAACACTGAGGTCGCATATAACAGGAGTGTGTGTGTGTGTGTGTGTGTGTGTGTGTGTGTGTGTGTGTGTGTGTGTCCTGCAGCGTGGAGCGTCTCCCTATGTGACTGCTGACAGGAACCAACCAGTACTATGATAGATCAGAGCCTTCCATCTGGGGCACAGACAGTGTGGTGTGTGTGTGTGTGTCTCCCTATGTGACTGCTGACAGGAACCAACCAGTACTATGATAGATCAGAGCCTTCCATCTGGGGCACAGACAGTGTGGTGTGTGTGTGTGTGTGTGTCTCCCTATGTGACTGCTGACAGGAACCAACCAGTACTATGATAGATCAGAGCCTTCCATCTGGGGCACAGACAGTGTGGTGTGTGACCTCCTTTCATTGATGCATCAATCCAATATTTCCCATTTAAAGACAGGTGCGGTTTCACTTAAAATTTAATAATTACATTTCAATTCACGTACTGTATAAACTGAATTTAAATGGATTTGACCTTGTCCCTGCTAGCTTGTGTTGATCAGGTTTGGGGTCAATTCAAATTGAAGTCACTCAATTCAAAAAGCCATTTGAATCTGAAAAAAAGAAAAACAAAGAATTTAAACAATGACAATTACAATGACATGACTTCACAATGACATGACTTCACAATGATATGACTTCACAATGACATGACTTCACAATGATATGACTTCACAATGATATGACTTCACAATGACATGACTTCACAATGACATGACTTCACAATGATACGACTTCACAATGATACGACTTCACAATGATATGACTTCACAATGATATGACTTCACAATGACATGACTTCACAATGATATGACTTCACAATGATATGACTTCACAATGATATGACTTCACAATGACATGACTTCACAATGATATGACTTCACAATGATATGACTTCACAATGGTATGACTTCACAATGACATGACTTCACAATAATATGACTTCACAATGATATGACTTCACAATGACATGACTTCACAATGATATGACTTCACAATGGTATGACTTCACAATGACATGACTTCACAATGACATGACTTCACAATGATATGACTTCACAATGACATGACTTCACAATAATATGACTTCACAATGATATGACTTCACAATGACATGACTTCACAATGATATGACTTCACAATGATATGACTTCACAATGACATGACTTCACAATGATATGACTTCACAATGATATGACTTCACAATGACATGACTTCACAATGACATGACTTCACAATGATATGACTTCACAATGACATGACTTCATAATGACATGACTTCACAATGATATGACTTCACAATGACAAGACTTCACAATGATATGACTTCACAATGATATGACTTCACAATGATATGACTTCACAATGATATGACTTCACAATGACATGACTTCACAATGATATGACTTCACAATGATATGACTTCACAATGACAAGACTTCACAATGACATGACTTCACAATGATATGACTTCACAATGATATGACTTCACAATGACATGACTTCACAATGACATGACTTCACAATGAGAAGTCATATATTTTTTTTCAAAGAGTGAATTGGACTTTCAGCTTAGTTCATGAATGAAATGGAACTGACATCAACCCGTCTTGTGCTGATGGTCATATGATTACTGTCCCTGTGTTGTGTCCTGCTATGTCCCTGATAGTCATATGACTACATTACTGTGTTGTGTCCTGCTATGTCCCTGATAGTCATATGACTACATTACTGTGTTGTGTCCTGCTATGTCCCTGATAGTCATATGACTACATCACTGTGTTGTGTCCTGCTATGTCCCTGATAGTCATATGACTACATTACTGTGTTGTGTCCTGCTATGTCCCTGATAGTCATATGATTACTGTCACGATGTTGTGTCCTGCTATGTCCCTGATAGTCATATGACTACATTACTGTGTTGTGTCCTGCTATGTCCCTGATAGTCATATGACTACATTACTGTGTTGTGTCCTGCTATGTCACTGATAGTCATATGTCCCTGTGTTGTGTCCTGCTATGTCACTGATAGTCATATGATTACATTACTGTGTTGTGTCCTGCTATGTCACTGATAGTCAAATGACTACATTACTGTGTTGTGTCCCTCTATGTCCCTGATAGTCATATGACTACATTACTGTCCCTGTGTTGTGTCCTGCTATGTCCCTGATAGTCATATGATTACATTACTGTGTTGTGTCCTGCTATGTCCCTGATAGTCATATGACTACATTACTGTGTTGTGTCCTGCTATGTCCCTGATAGTCATATGACTACATTACTGTGTTGTGTCCTGCTATGTCCCTGATAGTCATATGACTACATTACTGTGTTGTGTCCTGCTATGTCCCTGATAGTCATATGACTACATTACTGTGTTGTGTCCCTCTATGTCCCTGATAGTCATATGACTACATTACTGTCCCTGTGTTGTGTCCTGCTATGTCCCTGATAGTCATATGACTACATTACTGTCCCTGTGTTGTGTCCTGCTATGTCCCTGATAGTCATATGACTACATTACTGTGTTGTGTCCTGCTATGTCCCTGATAGTCATATGACTACATTACTGTGTTGTGTCCTGCTATGTCCCTGATAGTCATATGACTACATTACTGTGTTGTGTCCTGCTATGTCCCTGATAGTCGTCACTGTGTTGTGTCCTGCTATGTCCCTGTGTGCTGTATAGCCTCATCTGCACTCTGCTCATATAAGCTGCACATGGTTGTGTCCCAAATAACACTCTATTGCCAACATAGTGTCCTACTTTTGACCAGGGCTCATAGAGATTAGGGCTCTGGTCAATAGTAAGGCACTATGTAGGGAATAGGGTGTCATTTGGGATGCAGATTTGTATGTGTCCTTATGGACACCGATAGGGGGAGAGAGAGAGAAAGAGATGGGGAGAGAGAGAGAAAGAGATGGGGAGAGAGAGAGAAAGAGATGGGGAGAGAAAGAGATGGGGAGAGAGAGAGAAAGAGATGGGGAGAGAGAGAAAGAGATGGAGAGAGAGAGAAAGAGATGGGGAAAGAGAGAAAGAGATGGAGAGAGAGAGAAAGAGATGGAGAGAGAGAGAGAAAGAGATGGGGAAAGAGAGAAAGAGATGGAGAGAGAGAGAAAGAGATGGAGAGAGAGAAAGAGATGGAGAGAGAGAAAGAGATGGAGAGAGAGAGAAAGAGATGGGGAGAGAGAGAAAGAGATGGAGAGAGAGAGAAAGAGATGGAGAGAGAGAGAAAGAGATGGAGATGGAGAGAGAGAGAGAAAGAGATGGAGAGAGAGAGAGAAAGAGATGGAGAGAGAGAAAGAGATGTAGAGAGAGAGAAAGAGATGGGGAGAGAGAGAGAGAAAGAGATGGGGAGAGAGAGAGAAAGAGATGGAAAGAGGTGGAGAGAGAGAGAAAGAGATGGGGAGAGGGGGACAGAGAGAGATGGAGAGAGATGGAGAGAGAGAGAAAGAGATGGGGAGAGAGAGAGAGAGAGAGAGAGAGAGAGAGAGAGAGAGAGAGAGAGAGAGAGAGAGAGAGAGAGAGAGAGAGAGAGGGGGGGGGGGGGGACAGAGAGAGAAAGAGATGGAGAGAGAAAGAGATGGAGAGAGAGAAAGAGATGGAGAGAGAGAGAAAGATATGGAGAGAGGTGGAGAGAGAGAGAAAGAGATGGGGAGAGGGGGACAGAGAGAGATGGAGAAAGAGATGGAGAGAGAGAGAAAGAGAAAAGCTGGCACTAAATGGACAGCAAAATCCCTGTGTGTTAATGGACATCTGGAAGAGTGGGATGAGACAGGGAGAGGAAGAGGAGAGGAGGGGGGTTAAAGATCCCTCCATGGGATGGGAGGACGGGATTAACAGAAGGGTGGAGAGAAATGCAGTTTGGGACTCTACCCTCTGTCTGTCTATCTCTTCCCCCCTCTCTCTCTCTCCCTCCTTTATTTTCCTCCCTCCATCCCCGAGGGCTGAAATCTCTTAAGTGTGAGAGAAAAAGAGAGAGAGCCTTAGACAGAGTTTACTAGAAACCACTAGACACCAACGACAACACCACTCTGACGCACCACAGAGACATTAGTGTTGTTAACACCACTCTGATACACCACAGAGACATTCGTGTTGTTAACACCACTCTGATGCACCACAGAGACATTCGTGTTGTTAACACCACTCTGATGCACCACAGAGACATTAGTGTTGTTAACACCACTCTGATGCACCACAGATACATTAGTGTTGTTAACACCACTCTGATGCACCACAGAGACATTAGTGTTGTTAACACCACTCTGATGCACCACAGATACATTAGTGTTGTTAACACCACTCTGATGCACCACAGAGACATTAGTGTTGTTAACACCACTCTGATGCACCACAGATACATTAGTGTTGTTAACACCACGCTGATGCACCACAGAGACATTAGTGTTGTTAACACCACTCTGATGCACCACAGATACATTAGTGTTGTTAACACCACGCTGATGCACCACAGAGACATTAGTGTTGTTAACACCCACTCTGATGCACCACAGATACATTAGTGTTGTTAACACCACGCTGAAAG
>NW_022261983.1:15330110-15349805 GCF_002021735.2 Oncorhynchus kisutch
GATATGTTCCCCAAAACACTAAAACTACTAAAGGTTCCTAGAATGTTTCATTGGGTTATGGGAACAGTCTGGGTGGAACATTGTGGGAACATCCCAAAATATATGTTCCCCAAAACACTAAAACTATCCAGTCGTGCTGACAATCAGATAATGTTTGTATCACGGTGCTAAAAACCTTAATTTTACGTTGCCAGAATGTCAAACTGTAATGACATACTGCTCCTTTAAGTATGAACGGTCTGAAAGAGACAATCTGGGATTCAAACAACAACCAAGTCACCACCCGCCACTGTTTCAAATCAAATGTTATTAGTCACATGTGCTGAATACAACAGGTGTAGTGGACCTTACAGTGAAATGCTGAATACAACAGGTGTAGTAGACCTTACAGTGAAATGCTGAATACAACAGGTGTAGTAGACCTTACAGTGAAATGCTGAATACAACAGGTGTAGTAGACCTTACAGTGAAATGCTGAATACAACAGGTGTAGTAGACCTTACAGTGAAATGCTGAATACAACAGGTGTAGTAGACCTTACAGTGAAATGCTGAATACAACAGGTGTAGTAGACCTTACAGTGAAATGCTGAATACAACAGGTGTAGTAGACCTTACAGTGAAATGCTGAATACAACAGGTGTAGTAGACCTTACAGTGAAATGCTGAATACAACAGGTGTAGTAGACCTTACAGTGAAATGCTGAATACAACAGGTGTAGTAGACCTTACAGTGAAATGCTGAATACAACAGGTGTAGTAGACCTTACAGTGAAATGCTGAATACAACAGGTATAGTAGACCTTACAGTGAAATGCTGAATACAACAAGTGTAGTAGACCTTACAGTGAAATGCTGAATACAACAGGTGTAGTAGACCTTACAATGAAATGCTGAATACAACAGGTGTAGTAGACCTTACAGTGAAATGCTGAATACAACAGGTGTAGTAGACCTTACAGTGAAATGCTGAATACAACAGGCGTAGTAGACCTTACAGTGAAATGCTGAATACAACAGGCGTAGTAGACCTTACAGTGAAATGCTGAATACAACAGGTGTAGTAGACCTTACAGTGAAATGCTGAATACAACAGGTGTAGTAGACCTTACAGTGAAATGCTGAATACAACAGGTGTAGTAGACCTTACAGTGAAATGCTGAATACAACAGGCGTAGTAGACCTTACAGTGAAATGCTGAATACAACAGGTGTAGTAGACCTTACAGTGAAATGCTGAATACAACAGGTATAGTAGACCTTACAGTGAAATGCTGAATACAACAGGTGTAGTAGACCTTACAGTGAAATGCTGAATACAACAGGTGTAGTAGACCTTACAGTGAAATGCTGAATACAACAGGTGTAGTAGACCTTACAGTGAAATGCTGAATACAACAGGTGTAGTAGACCTTACAGTGAAATGCTGAATACAACAGGTGTAGTAGACCTTACAGTGAAATGCTGAATACAACAGGCGTAGTAGACCTTACAGTGAAATGCTGAATACAACAGGTATAGTAGACCTTACAGTGAAATGCTGAATACAACAGGTGTAGTAGACCTTACAATGAAATGCTGAATACAACAGGTGTAGTAGACCTTACAGTGAAATGCTGAATACAACAGGTGTAGTAGACCTTACAGTGAAATGCTGAATACAACAGGTGTAGTAGACCTTACAGTGAAATGCTGAATACAACAGGTGTAGTAGACCTTACAGTGAAATGCTGAATACAACAGGTATAGTAGACCTTACAGTGAAATGCTGAATACAACAGGTGTAGTAGACCTTACAGTGAAATGCTTACTTACGAGCCCCTAACCAACAATGCAGTTTAAGTGGATAAGAATAAGAAATAAAAGTAGCAAGTAATTAAAGAGCAGCAGTAAAGTAACAATAGCGAGGCTATATACAGGGGGGGTACCATACAGAGTCTATGTGGAGACTATATACAGGGGGGTACCATACAGAGTCAATGTGGAGACTATATACAGGGGGGTACCATACAGAGTCTATGTGGAGACTATATACAGGGGGGTACCATACAGAGTCTATGTGGAGACTATATACAGGGGGGGTACCATACAGAGTCTATGTGGAGACTATATACAGGGGGGTACCATACAGAGTCTATGTGGAGACTATATACAGGGTGGTACCATACAGAGTCTATGTGGAGGCTATATACAGGGGGGTACCATACAGAGTCTATGTGGAGACTATATACAGGGGGGGGTACCGGTACAGAGTCTATGTGGAGACTATATACAGGGGGGGTACCGGTACAGAGTCTATGTGGAGACTATATACAGGGGGGGTACCATACAGAGTCAATGTGGAGACTATATACAGGGGGGTACCATACAGAGTCTATGTGGAGACTATATACAGGGTGGTACCATACAGAGTCTATGTGGAGGCTATATACAGGGGGGTACCATACAGAGTCAATGTGGAGACTATATACAGGGTGGTACCAGTACAGAGTCTATGTGGAGACTATATACAGGGGGGTACCATACAGAGTCAATGTGGAGACTATATACAGGGGGGTACCATACATAGTCTATGTGGAGACTATATACAGGGGGGGTACCATACAGAGTCTATGTGGAGACTATATACAGGGGGGTACCATACAGAGTCTATGTGGAGACTATATACAGGGGGATACCATACAGAGTCTATGTGGAGACTATATACAGGGGGGTACCATACAGAGTCTATGTGGAGACTATATACAGGGGGGGGTACCATACAGAGTCTATGTGGAGACTATATACAGGGGGGTACCATACAGAGTCTATGTGGAGACTATATACAGGGGGGTACCATACAGAGTCTATGTGGAGACTATATACAGGGGGGGTACCATACAGAGTCTATGTGGAGACTATATACAGGGGGTACCATACAGAGTCTATGTGGAGACTATATACAGGGGGTACCATACAGAGTCTATGTGGAGACTATATACAGGGGGTACCATACAGAGTCTATGTGGAGACTATATACAGGGGGGTACCATACAGAGTCTATGTGGAGACTATATACAGGGTGGTACCATACAGAGTCTATGTGGAGACTATATACAGGGGGGGTACCGGTACAGAGTCTATGTGGAGACTATATACAGGGGGGGTACCATACAGAGTCTATGTGGAGACTATATACAGGGTGGTACCATACAGAGTCTATGTGGAGACTATATACAGGGGTGGTACCGGTACAGAGTCTATGTGGAGACTATATACAGGGGGGGTACCGGTACAGAGTCTATGTGGAGACTATATACAGGGGGGGGTACCGGTACAGAGTCTATGTGGAGACTATATACAGGGGGGGTACCGGTACAGAGTCTATGTGGAGACTATATACAGGGGGGGGTACCGGTACAGAGTCTATGTGGAGACTATATACAGGGGGTACCATACAGAGTCTATGTGGAGGCTATATACAGGGGGTACCGGTACAGAGTCTATGTGGAGACTATATACAGGGGGTACCATACAGAGTCTATGTGGAGGCTATATACAGGGGGGTACCATACAGAGTCTATGTGGAGACTATATACAGGGTGGTACCATACAGAGTCTATGTGGAGGCTATATACAGGGGGGTACCATACAGAGTCTATGTGGAGACTATATACAGGGTGGTACCATACAGAGTCTATGTGGAGACTATATACAGGGGGGGTACCGGTACAGAGTCAATGTGGAGACTATATACAGGGGGTACCATACAGAGTCTATGTGGAGACTATATACAGGGGGGGTACCGGTACAGAGTCAATGTGGAGACTATATACAGGGGGTACCATACAGAGTCTATGTGGAGACTATATACAGGGTGGTACCATACAGAGTCTATGTGGAGACTATATACAGGGGGTACCATACAGAGTCTATGTGGAGACTATATACAGGGGGGGGTACCGGTACAGAGTCTATGTGGAGACTATATACAGGGGGGGTACCGGTACAGAGTCTATGTGTGGGGGCACTGGTTAGTTGAGGTAATATGTACATGTAGGTAGAGTTATTAAAGTGACTATGCAGAGATAATAACAACAGAGAGTAGCAGCGGTGTAAAAGGGGGGGCAATGCAAATAGTCTGGGTAGCCATTTGACTAGATGTTCAGGAGTCTTATGGCTTGGGGGTAGAAGCTGTTTAGAAGCCTCTCTTTTTGGCGAGTCCAAAATTTGCCTTGGTGCTCCGGTACAGCTTGCCGTGTGGTAGCAGAGAGAACAGTCTATGACTAGGCTGGCTGGCTGGAGTCTTTAACAATTTTTAGGGCCTTCCCCTGACACCGCCTGGTATAGAGGTCCTGGATGGCAGGAAGCTTGGCCTCAGTGATGTACTGGGCCGTCCGCACTACCCTCGAGCTGTTGCCATACCAGGCAGTGATGCAACCAGTATTCTCGATGGGTAGACAACTGAGCAATGGGGACAGGAGAATCCCGATTGCCCCTTCAACTGTCAAACCTGTGTAGTTCTGTCGAACAATCAGTCCATTTTAAATACAACTTCCTGTCTGGACCTTTATCAGCTCAGCTTATTGGAACAGATATCTTTACAACTTATCAGAGATGATAGCTCTTTGGAACAGAGATCTTTACAACTTATCATAGATGGAAGCTCTTTGGAACAGAGATCTTTACAACTTATCAGAGATGGTAGCTCTTTGGAACAGATATCTTTACAACTTATCAGAGATGGTAGCTCTTTGGAACAGAGATCTTTACAACTTATCAGAGATGGTAGCTCGTTGGAACAGATATCTTTACAACTTATCAGAGATGGTAGCTCGTTGGAACAGAGATCTTTACAACTTGGTACAAGATGATAGCTAATTGCAGTGACATCTCTTCCTCGCTCGCTCGCTCGCTTCTTTCAATTCAATTTCAATTCAATTTAAGGGCTTTATTGTCATGGGAAACATATGTTTACATTGCCAAAGCAAGTGAAATAGATAATAAACAAGAGCGAAATAAACTGTAAAAAATGTACAGTAAACATTACACTCACAAAAGTTCCAAAAGAGTAAAGACATTTCAAATGTCATATGATGTGCAAATAATTCAAGTACAAAAGGGAAAATAAATAAGCATAAATACGGGTTGTATTTACAGTTGTGTTGTTCTTCACTGGTAGTCCTTTTCTTGTGGCATCAGGTCACAAAACTTGCTGCTGTGATGGCACACTGTGGTATTTCACCCAATAGATATGAGAGTTTATGAAAATTGGATTTGTTTTCAAATTCTTGGTGGGTCTGTGTAATCTAAGGGAAACATGTGTCTCTAATATGGTCATATATTTACACACTCTTGGCATTCTATCAACCAGCTTAACCTGGAATGATTTTCCAGTAGTCTTGAAGGAGTTTCCCCATATGCTGAGTACTTGTTGGCTGCTTTTCCTTCACTCTGCAGTCCAACTCATCCCAAACCATCTCAATTGGGTTGAGGTGATTGTGGAGGCCAGGTCATCTGATGCAGCACTCCATCACTCTCCTTCTTGGTCAAATAGCCTTTTCAAAGCCTGGAGGTGTGTTGGGTCATTGTTGTATCCTGTTGTAAAACAAATGATAGTCCCACTAAACTCAAACCAGATGGGACGGTATATCACTGCAGAAAGCATTCTGGTTAAGTGTCCCGTGAATTCTAAATAAATCACAGACAGTGTCACCAGCAAAGTCCCCCCCCACACCATCACACCTCCTCCTCCATGCTTCACGGTGGAAACTACACATGTGGAGATCATCCATTCACCTACTCTGCGTCTCACAAAGACACAGCAGATCGAACCATAAATCGCAAATTTGGACTCATCAGACCAAAGGAAAAATTTTCATCGGTCTAATGTCCATTGATCGGAATTCTTGGCCAAAGCAAGTCTCTTCTTCTTATTGGTGTCCTTAAGTAGTTGTTTCTTTGCTGAAATTCGACCATGAAGGACTTATTCATGCAGTTTCCTCTCAACATTGAACTCTGTGAAGTGTTTATTTGGGCTGCAATTTCTGAGGCTGGTAACTATAATGAACTTATCCTCTGCAGCAGAGGTAACTGTGGGTCTTCCTTTCCTGTGGTGGTCCTCATGAGAACCAGTTTCATCATAGCTCTTGATGATTTTCACGATTGCACTTGAAGAAACCTTCAAAGTCCTTGAAATGTTCAGGTTTGACTGACCTCCATGTCTTAAAGTAATGATGGACTGTCGTTTATCTTTGCTTATTTGAGCTGTTCTTGCCATAATATGGACTTGGTCTTTTACCAAATGGGGCAATCTTCTGTATACCATACCTACCTTGTCACAACACAACTGATTGGCTCAAACACATTAAGGAAATAAATTAATGAACTTTTAACAAGGCACACCTGTTAATTCAAATGCATTCCAGGTGACTACCTCATGAAGCTGGTTGAGAAAATGTCAAGAGTGTTCAAAGCTGTCATCAAGGCAAAATGGTGGCTACTTTGAAGAATCTCAAATATAACATATATTTTGATTTGTTTAACACGTTTTTGGTTACTACATGATTCCATATGTGTTATTTTATATTTTTGATGTCTTCACTATTTTTGCACAATGTAGAAAATAAAAAAATTAAAAATAAAACCCCTTGAATGAGTAGGTGAGTCAAACATTTGGACTGGTACTGTATATGTTGAAGAGGGTGGGGCTCAAGCTGCATCCCTGTCTCACCCAACATCTCTTTCTCTCTCTCTTTCCACCCTCTCTCTCTCTCTCACGCTCTCTATCAATCCAATTCAATTCAAAGTTTTTTTTTTGGCATGGGAAATATATGTTAACATTTGCAAAGGAAATAGGCAATAGGAAACAAAGAAAACAAAGTCTATATACAGGGAGTGCAAATACGGTCAAATAAGGGAGTTAAGGCAATAAATAGGCCATAAGGGAGTTAAGGCAATAAATAGGCCATAAGGGAGTTAAGGCAATAAATAGGCCATAAGGGAGTTAAGGCAATAAATAGGCCATAAGGGAGTTAAGGCAATAAATAGGCCATAAGGGAGTTAAGGCAATAAATAGGCCATAAGGGAGTTAAGGCAATAAATAGGCCATAAGGGAGTTAAGGCAATAAATAGGCCATAAGGGAGTTAAGGCAATAAATAGGCCATAAGGGAGTTAAGGCAATAAATAGGCCATAAGGGAGTTAAGGCAATAAATAGGCCATAAGGGAGTTAAGGCAATAAATAGGCCATAAGGGAGTTAAGGCAATAAATAGGCCATAAGGGAGTTAAGGCAATAAATAGGCCATAAGGGAGTTAAGGCAATAAATAGGCCATAAGGGAGTTAAGGCAATAAATAGGCCATAAGGGGAGTTAAGGCAATAATAGGCATAAGGGAGTTAAGGCAATAAATAGGCCATAAGGGAGTTAAGGCATAAATAGGCCATAAGGGAGTTAAGGCAATAAATAGGCCATAAGGGAGTTAAGGCAATAAATAGGCCATAAGGGAGTTAAGGCAATAAATAGGCCATAAGGGAGTTAAGGCAATAAATAGGCCATAAGGGAGTTAAGGCAATAAATAGGCCATAAGGGAGTTAAGGCAATAAATAGGCCATAAGGAGTAGGCAATAAATAGGCCATAAGGGAGTTAAGGCAATAAATAGGCCATAAGGGAGTTAAGGCAATAAATAGGCCATAAGGGAGTTAAGGCAATAAATAGGCCATAAGGGAGTTAAGGCAATAAATAGGCCATAAGGGAGTTAAGGCAATAAATAGGCCATAAGGGAGTTAAGGCAATAAATAGGCCATAAGGAGTTAAGGCAATGAATAGGCCATAAGGGAGTTAAGGCAATAAATAGGCCATAAGGGAGTTAAGGCAATAAATAGGCCATAAGGGAGTTAAGGCAATGAAATAGGCCATAAGGGAGTTAAGGCAATAAATAGGCCATAAGGGAGTTAAGGCAATAAATAGGCCATAAGGGAGTTAAGGCAATAAATAGGCCATAAGGGAGTTAAGGCAATAAATAGGCCATAAGGGAGTTAAGGCAATAAATAGGCCATAAGGGAGTTAAGGCAATAAATAGGCCATAAGGGAGTTAAGGCAATAAATAGGCCATAAGGGAGTTAAGGCAATAAATAGGCCATAAGGGAGTTAAGGCAATAAATAGGCCATAAGGGAGTTAAGGCAATGAATAGGCCATAAGGGAGTTAAGGCAATAATAGGCCATAAGGGAGTTAAGGCAATAAATAGGCCATAAGGGAGTTAAGGCAATAATAGGCCATAAGGGAGTTAAGGCAATAAATAGGCCATAAGGGAGTTAAGGCAATAAATAGGCCATAAGGGAGTTAAGGCAATAAATAGGCCATAAGGAGTTAAGGCAATAAATAGGCCATAAGGGAGTTAAGGCAATAAATAGGCCATAAGGGAGTTAAAGGCAATAAATAGGCCATAAGGGAGTTAAGGCAATAAATAGGCCATAAGGGAGTTAAGGCAATAAATAGGCCATAAGGGAGGTAAGGCAATAAATAGGCCATAAGGGAGTTAAGGCAATAAATAGGCCATAAGGGGAGTTAAGGCAATAAATAGGCCATAAGGGAGTTAAGGCAATAAATAGGCCATAGGGAGTTAAGGCAATAAATAGGCCATAAGGGAGTTAAGGCAATAAATAGGCCATAAGGGAGTTAAGGCAATAAATAGGCCATAAGGGAGTTAAGGCAATAAATAGGCCATAAGGGAGTTAAGGCAATAAATAGGCCATAAGGGAGTTAAGGCAATAAATAGGCCATAAGGAGTTAAGGCAATAAATAGGCCATAAGGGAGTTAAGGCAATAAATAGGCCATAAGGGAGTTAAGGCAATAAATAGGCCATAAGGATAAATAGGCCTAAGGAGTTAAGGCAATAAATAGGCCATAAGGGAGTTAAGCAATGAATAGGCCATAAGGGAGTTAAGGCAATAAATAGGCCATAAGGGAGTTAAGGCAATGAATAGGCCATAAGGGAGTTAAGGCAATGAATAGGCCATAAGGGAGTTAAGGCAATAAATAGGCCATAAGGGAGTTAAGGCAATGAATAGGCCATAACGGAGTTAAGGCAATGAATAGGCCATAAGGGAGTTAAGGCAATAAATAGGCCATAAGGGAGTTAAGGCAATAAATAGGCCATAAGGGAGTTAAGGCATAAATAGGCCATGGTGGCGAAGTAATTACAATACAGCAATTCAACACTGGAATGGAAGATGTGCAGAAGATGAATGTGCAAGTAGAGATACTGGGGTGCAAAAGGAGCCAAATAAATAAATACAGTATGGGAATGAGGTAGATAGATGGGCTATATACAGATGGGCTATGAACAGATGCAGTGATCTGTGAGCTGCTCTGACAGCTGGTTCTTAAAGCTAGTGAGGGAGATGGGAATCTCCAGCTTCAGTGATTTTTGCAGTTCGTTCCAGTCAGTGGCAGCATTGAACTGGAAGGAAAGGCGACCAAAGGAGGAATTGGCTTTGGGGGTGACCAGTGAGATTCACCTGTTGGTAACGTGTGCTACGAGTGGGTGCTGCTATGGTGACCAGCGAGCTGAGATAGGGCGGGGCTTTACCTAGTAGAGACTTGTAGATAACCTGTAGCTAGTGGGTTTGGCGACGAGTATGAAGCGAGGGCCAGCCAACGAGAGTGTACAGGTCGCAGTGGTGGGTAGTATATGGGGCTTTGGTGACAAAACGGATGGCACTGTGATAGACTACATCCAGTTTGCTGAGTAGAGTGTTGGAGGCTATTTTATAGATGACATCGCCGAAGTCAAGGATCGGTAGGATGGTCTGTTTTACGAGGGTATGTTTGACAGCATGAGAGAAGGAAGCTTTGTTGCGAAATAGGAAGCCGATTCTAGATTTAATTTTTGATTGGAGATGCTTAATGTGAGTCTGGAAGGAGAGTTTACAGTCTAACCAGACACCTAGGTATTTGTAGTTATCCACGTATTCTAAATCAGAGCTGTCCAGAGTAGTGATGCTGGATGGGCGGGCAGGTGCGGCAATGATCGGTTGAATAGCATGCATTTAGTTTTATTTGCGTTTAAGAGCAGATGTAGGCCCCGGAAGGAGAGTTGTATGGCATTGAAGCTCATCTGGAGGTTAGTTAACACAGTGTCCAAAGAAGGGCCAGAAGTAGACCGTGTACATTTTGTGGGTAGTGTGTACATAGCCTATCTTTTCTTGAGAGCCAGGTCTGCCTACGGCGACCTCTCTCAATAGCAAGGCTATGCTCACTGAGTCTGTACAAAGTCAAAGCTTTCCTGAAGTTTGGGTCAGTCACATTGGTCAGGTATTCTGCCACTGTGTACTCTCTGTTTAGGGCCAAATAGCATTCTAGTTTGCTCAGTTTTTTTGTAATTCTTTCCAATGTGTCAAGTAATCTCTCTCTCTCTTGTTCTCTCTTTCTCTGTCTCTCTCTCTTTCTCTCGCTGTCCTCCATCTCTCCTTCTCTTTCTCTCTGTCCCTCTCTCTCTTGTCAGAGGGGAGGTCTGGAGAGAGAGATTGTCATGCCTGATGGATCACCCCAAACACTCAGACAAACTATCTCTGTCTTTCAACACACACACACACACACACACACACACACACACACACACACACACACACACACACACACACACACACACACACACACACACACACACACACACACACACACACACACACTGCCCTTTGTAATTATTGGGACAGCGACCATTTTGTTTGTGTTTTGGCTCTGTACTCCAGCACTTTGAATTTGAAATGATACAATGACCATGAGGTTAAAGTGCTGAGTATCAGCTTTAATGTGAGGTTATTTTTTCATCCATATTGGGTGACCCGTTTAGAAATTACAGCATTTTTTGTACATAGTCCTCCACACTTTTACATTAATGTGGATGCTACCATGATTACGGACAGTCCGGAATTAATCGTGAATAATATTGAGTGAGAAAGTTATAGACACAGCAATATCACACCTCCAAGACATGCTAACCTCTCACCATTACACTAACAGGGGAGCTTAGCATACCTCCAAGACATGCTAATCTCTCACCATTACACTAACAGGGGAGATTAGCATACCTCCAAGACATGCTAACCTCTCACCATTACACTAACAGGGGAGCTTAGCATACCTCCAAGACATGCTAACCTCTCACCATTACACTAACAGGGGAGGTTAGCATACCTCCAAGACATGCTAACCTCTCACCCTTACACTAACAGGGGAGGTTAGCATACCTCCAAGACATGCTAACCTCTCACCTTTACACTAACAGGGGAGGTTAGCATACCTCCAAGACATGCTAACCTCTCACCATTACACTAACAGGGGAGGTTAGCATACCTCCAAGACATGCTAACCTCTCACCCTTACACTAACAGGGGAGGTTAGCATACCTCCAAGACATGCTAACCTCTCACCATTACACTAACAGGGGAGGTTAGCATACCTCCAAGACATGCTAACCTCTCACCATTACACTAACAGGGGAGGTTAGCATACCTCCAAGACATGCTAACCTCTCACCCTTACACTAACAGGGGAGGTTAGCATACCTCCAAGACATGCTAACCTCTCACCATTACACTAACAGGGGAGGTTAGCATACCTCCAAGACATGCTAACCTCTCACCATTACACTAACAGGGGAGGTTAGCATACCTCCAAGACATGCTAACCTCTCACCATTACACTAACAGGGGAGGTTAGCATACCTCCAAGACATGCTAACCTCTCACCATTACACTAACAGGGGAGGTTAGCATACCTCCAAGACATGCTAACCTCTCACCATTACACTAACAGGGGAGGTTAGCATACCTCCAAGACATGCTAACCTCTCACCATTACACTAACAGGGGAGGTTAGCATACCTCCAAGACATGCTAACCTCTCACCATTACACTAACAGGGGAGGTTAGCATACCTCCAAGACATGCTAACCTCTCACCATTACACTAACAGGGGAGGTTAGCATACCTCCAAGACATGCTAACCTCTCACCATTACACTAACAGGGGAGGTTAGCATACCTCCAAGACATGCTAACCTCTCACCCTTACACTAACAGGGGAGGTTAGCATACCTCCAAGACATGCTAACCTCTCACCCTTACACTAACAGGGGAGGTTAGCATACCTCCAAGACATGCTAACCTCTCACCATTACACTAACAGGGGAGGTTAGCATACCTCCAAGACATGCTAACCTCTCACCATTACACTAACAGGGGAGGTTAGCATACCTCCAAGACATGCTAACCTCTCACCATTACACTAACAGGGGAGGTTAGCATACCTCCAAGACATGCTAACCTCTCACCATTACACTAACAGGGGAGGTTAGCATACCTCCAAGACATGCTAACCTCTCACCTTTACACTAACAGGGGAGGTTAGCATACCTCCAAGACATGCTAACCTCTCACCATTACACTAACAGGGGAGGTTAGCATACCTCCAAGACATGCTAACCTCTCACCTTTACACTAACAGGGGAGGTTAGAATTTTTATATATATATATATACATATCTGTGAGTCTGTAACATTCTGATTCCAAAATGACACGATCAATTATTTACCATTCATTTGTCTTGAGCACCAAATGACACAACCAAAACAAACAGCAAATGCAACCAACAAGTTTGTAGAGTCACAAGCTTGATATAGTCATTGCATGCTAGAAATATGGGACCAAATACTAAACTTTGACTACTTTAATACACATATAGTTGAAAATGTCCCCATAATTTTGGTCCTCTAAAATGGGGGGACTATGTGCAAAAAACTAAATGATTGGTTCACTGGCCTAATAATTATGTAGGGGAACTGTACTACAATTAGAAAAATAGGTGCTATCTAGAACCAAAAATGGTTCTTCGGCTGTCCCTATAGGAGAACCCTTTGAAGAAGACAAAACCCCTTTTGTTTTCATTTAGAACTATTTTGGTTCCAGGTAGAACCCTATTGGGTTCCATGTAGAACCCTGTCCCCAGAGGACTCTACATGAAACCCAAAAGAGTTCTTCCTGGAACCAAAAAAAGATTCTACCTGGAACCAAAAAAGATTCTACATGGAACCAAAAAGGATTCTCCAAAGAACTCTTTTGGAACCCTTTGTTTCTAAGAGCGTAGGTCAGTGGGATACATGAGAGGAAAAGAGGGAAATATAAAGAGAGAGCGAGACAGAAAGAGAGAAGGAGAGAGTGATAGGTAGAAAGAGAGGAGGGGAGGGTGATAGGTAGAAAGAGAGGAGGGGAGGGTGATAGGTAGAAAGAGAGGAGGGGAGGGTGATAGGTAGAAAGAGAGGAGGGGAGGGTGATAGGTAGAAAGAGAGGAGGGGAGGGTGATAGGTAGAAAGAGAGGAGGGGAGGGTGATAGGTAGAAAGAGAGGAGGGGAGGGTGATAGGTAGAAAGAGAGGAGGGGAGGGTGATAGGTAGAAAGAGAGGAGGGGAGGGTGATAGGTAGAAAGAGAGGAGGAGAGGAATCAATATTTAATCTATAAACGGACGACCATAAACTACAAGACTTTTGTTTACAATATTTATTATCCCCCCTAGAGATGGACACACACACACACACACACAAACACACTAACACACACACACAAACACACTAACACACACACACACACACACACACACACACACACAAATGGAAGCACGCACACAGACACACAGACAAATGCACGCACACTCACACACACACACACAGATGGAAGCACGCACACAGACACACAGACAAATGCATGCACACACACACACACACAGATGCACGCACACACACACACACACACGCACACACACGCGCACAAACACACGCACACACACACACACGCACACACACAAATGCACGCACACACACAAATGCACGCACACACACAAATGCAAGCACACACACACGCCACACACACACAATTTGTTTTGTTTCATCAAGCCTACCAGCGTTTTTCCCATGCTCCTGTCTTCCTCTAGTTCCTGTTTTCTAGTTTTCCCGGTTTTGACCATTCTGCCTGCTCTGACCCCGAGCCTCCCTGCCGTTCCCTACCATTCTGCCTGCTCTGACCCTGAGCCTGCCTGCCGTTCCCTACCATTCTGCCTGCTCTGACCCTGAGCCTGCCTGCCGTTCCCTACCATTCTGCCTGCTCTGACCCTGAGCCTGCCTGCCGTTCCTTACCATTCTGCCTGCTCTGACCCTGAGCCTGCCTGCCGTTCCTACCATTCTGCCTGCTCTGACCCTGAGCCTGCCTGCCGTTCCCTACCATTCTGCCTGCTCTGACCCTGAGCCTGCCTGCCGTTCCTACCATTCTGCCTGCTCTGACCCTGAGCCTGCCTGCCGTTCCCTACCATTCTGCCTGCTCTGACCCTGAGCCTGCCTGCCGTTCCTTACCATTCTGCCTGTTCTGACCCTGAGCCTGCCTGCCGTTCCCTACCATTCTGCCTGCTCTGACCCTGAGCCTGCCTGCCGTTCCCTACCATTCTGCCTGCTCTGACCCTGACCCTGCCTGCCGTTCCTACCATTCTGCCTGCTCTGACCCTGAGCCTGCCTGCCGTTCCCTACCATTCTGCCTGCTCTGACCCTGAGCCTGCCTGCCGTTCCTTACCATTCTGCCTGCTCTGACCCTGAGCCTGCCTGCCGTTCCCTACCATTCTGCCTGCTCTGACCCCGAGCCTGCCTGCCGTTCCTACCATTCTGCCTGCTCTGACCCTGAGCCTGCCTGCCGTTCCCTACCATTCTGCATGCTCTGACCCTGAGCCTGCCTGCCGTTCCCTACCATTCTGTCTGCTCTGACCCTGAGCCTGCCTGCCGTTCCCTACCATTCTGCCTGCTCTGACCCTGAGCCTGCCTGCTGTTCCTTACCATTCTGCCTGCTCTGACCCTGAGCCTGCCTGCCGTTCCCTACCATTCTGCCTGCTCTGACCCTGAGCCCGCCTGCCGTTCCTTACCATTCTGCATGCTCTGACCCTGAGCCTGCCTGCCGTTCCCTACCATTCTGCCTGCTCCCAAGGAGCCACCATTGGAAGGCATGAGGGGTTTCTGGTCTGATGGAAGGGTTCCTGATCTTGGCCGAGCGCCATGGCCGAGCGCTGAACGCATTGCTGGAGCAAATCTACGGGGTGTCTGTCAGGCAGCCTACCGCAATGGTAACCCCTCAGCCCCTCAGTAACCTGGCTGTCAGGCAGCCTACCACGATGGTACCCTCACAGCCCCTCAGTAACCCGGCTGTTAGGCAGCCTACCACAATGGTAACCTCTCAGCCCCTCAGTAACCTGGCTGTCAGGCAGCCTACCACGATGGTACCCTCACAGCCCCTCAGTAACCCGGCTGTTAGGCAGCCTACCACGATGGTAACCTCTCAGCCCCTCAGTAACCTGGCTGTCAGGCAGCCTACCATGAATGGTAACCTCTCAGCCCCTCAGTAACCTGGCTGTTAGGCAGCCTACCACAATGGTAACCTCTCAGCCCCTCAGTAACCCGGCTGTCAGGCAGCCTACCACAATGGTAACCTCTCAACCCCTCAGTAACCCGGCTGTCAGGCAGCCTACCATGATGGTAACCTCTCAGCCCCTCAGTAACCCGGCTGTCAGGCAGCCTACCACGATGGTAACCTCTCAGCCCCTCAGTAACCCGGCTGTCAGCAGCACGGCTATCACGGTTTCCAGAGAACCCCGCTTACCTCCCCCGGAACGCTTCGGACTGCTCGAAGATAGCATACCTCATCACGCTGATGTCAGGGAGGGTCTTCGCCTGGGCTACGGCCGTGTGGGAATAACAGTCGGCCGTATGCTTCAGTCTGGAGGAGTTCAAATGGCGGAGGTGAAGAAAGTTTTCGATTCTCCATTGTCCGGGAGTTACTCCAGCTTCGGCAAGACTCCTGCAGTGTGGTAGACTATGTGGAGGATTTCTGCACGTTGGCAGCTAAGAGTTGCCTGGAACCTAGGAATCAACACGTTCCTGCACGGATTATCAGAGGAAGTGTAGGAAAAGCTAGCAGCCCAGGAACTACCGATAAATCGTGACTCGCTGCTACGTGAACGTAGGAAGGAGAGGAGGTCCAATTCCACCTCGCCTCCAAGGCATCCGGGAAGTCTCCAACGTCTCCATGGCTGGTAGGACCAAAGGCTACCTGAGTTCCCACGACAGTCTCTGAAGTCTGCCGATTCACCTCTTCCTGAGCCAATGCAACTAGGCAGAGCTAAGCTGTCCCCAGCCGAACGTCTACACTAACTGTCTCTGAGGTCTGCCGATTCACCTCTTCCTGAGCCAATGCAACTAGGCAGAGCTAAGCTGTCCCCAGCCAAATGTCTACACTAACAGTCTCTGAGGTCTGCCGATTCACCTCTTCCTGAGCCAATGCAACTAGGCAGAGCTAAGCTGTCCAGCCAAACGTCTACACTAACAGTCTCTGAGGTCTGCCGATTCACCTCTTCCTGAGCCAATGCAACCAAGCAGAGCTAAGCTGTCCCCAGCCGAACGTCTACACTAACAGTTGCCTGTATTGCGGGACTGCTGGTCATGTCATCTCCACCTGTCCACTAAAAGACCAGGCTCACTGGTAGGGGCGAGTACTCTGGTGGGCCACACGGAGAACTTTTCCTCTCCCCTTATTCGCACTCCTCTCCATGCCATCCTGCTGTTGGGAGACCAGTCGAAATCTCTCCGGGTACTCATTGACTCTGGGGCCGATGAGAGTTTTATGGACACCTCCCTGGCATCTGAGCTGGGCATCTCCATTCAGCCCCTCTCCATTCCCATGGACGTTAGAATGCTGGACGGGCGCTCTATAGACCGGGTCAACCAAAATTCCACTCCCATCAACTTACGAGTCTCAGGGAACCACAGCGAGGCAATCCAATTCATGCTAATTAAGTCTCCCCAGGTTTCCGTGGTATATGGATTCTCTTGGCTCCAGCGACACAATACCTCTCACAGACCGGACTGCTGTTGCCATTATGGGCTGTTCTGCCACGCCCATTGCCTGAAGTCAGCACAGCCTGCCCCCGGGACGTCTTCCTGCGGGCTCGGAAGCTGCCCCGGACCTCTCCACCATTCCCCCGGACCTCTCCTCCATTACCCCGGACCTCTCCTCCATTCCCCCGGACCTCTCCACCATTCCCCCGGACCTCTCCTCCATTCCCCCGGACCTCTCCACCATTCCCCCGGACCTCTCCACCATTCCCCCGGACCTCTCCACTATTCCCCACGACCTCTCCTCCATTCCCCCGGACCTCTCATCCATTCCCCCGGACCTCTCCACCATTCCCCCGGACCTCTCCACCATTCCCCCGGACCTCTCCACCATTCCCCACGACCTCTCCTCCATTCCCCCGGACCTCTCATCCATTCCCCCGGACCTCTCCTCCATTCCCCCGGACCTCTCCACCATTCCCGCAGAGTACCAGGACCACCGGGAGGTTTTCAGTAAGGCCTGGGCCACTTCACTTCCTCCACACTGGTTTACCTACTGACTGGTTTACCTACTGACTGATTTAACCTACTGACTGGTTTACTTACTGACTGGTTTATCTACTGACTGGTTTACCTACTGACTGGTTTATCCACTGACTAGTTTACCCACTGACTGGTTTACCTACTGACTGGTTTATCCACTGACTGGTTTACCCACTGACTGGTTTACCTACTGACTGGTTTACCCACTGACTGGTTTACCCACTGACTGGTTTACCCACTGACTGGTTTACTTACTGACTGTTTTACCTACCGACTGGTTTACCTACTGACTGGTTCACCAACTGACTGGTTTACTTACGGACTGGTTTACCTACTGACTGGTTTACTTACTGACTGGTTTACCTACTGACTGGTTTTATCCACTGACTGGTTTACTTACTGACTGGTTTACCTACTGACTGGTTACTTACTGACTGGTTACCTACTGACTGGTTTATCCACTGACTGGTTTACTTACTGACTGGTTACTTACTGACTGGTTTACCCACTGACTGGTTACCCACTGACTGGTTTACTTACTGACTGGTTTACCCACTGACTGGCTTTACTTACTGACTGGTTTACCCACTGACTGGTTTATCTACTGACTGGTTTTACCTACTGACTGGTTTATCCACTGACTGGTTTACCTACTGACTGGTTTATCCACTGACTGGTTTACTTACTGACTGGTTTACTTACTGACTGGTTTACCCACTGACTGGTTTACCCACTGACTGGTTTACTTACTGACTGGTTTACCTACTGACTGGTTTACTTACTGACTGGTTTTACTTACTGACTGGTTTACCCACTGACTGGTTTACCCACTGACTGTTTACTTACTGACTGGTTTACCTACTGACTGGTTTAACTTACTGACTGGTTTACCTACTGACTGGTTTACTTACTGACTGGTTTACCTACTGACTGGTTTACTACTGACTGGTTTACCTACTGACTGGTTTACCCACTGGACTGGTTTACTTACTGACTGGTTTACCTACTGACTGGTTACCTTCTGACTGGTTGTGTTGGTGTGTGTGTGTGTGTGTGCCTCTGCATATGCCTGTGAGTGTGCTTGCATGTGTGTGTGTGTGTGTGTGTTTTGTGTGTGTGTGTGTGTGTGTGAGTGCGTGTGAGTGCGTGTGTGTGATACTGTGGGAGAGACTGAGGGGTTTGTGTGTGTGTGTGAGTGTGTGTGAGTGCTGTGTGTGTGTGTGTGTGTGTGTGTGTGTGTGTGTGTGTGTGTGTGTGTGTGTGTGTGTGTGTGTGTGTGGTGTGTGTGTGTTGTGTGTGTGTGTGTGTGTGTGTGTGTGGTGTGTGTGTGTGATACTGTGGAGAGACTGAGGGTGCGTTACTCAGAGTGACAGCCAGAAAGGTGACATTGCCACCTGCCCGGGAGTCGGGCGCCAGCCGCGTCGTAATTTCACTGTCTCGTTCCTGTTACCCTTGATCAACTACAGGATAACAGAAGTGTTCCCATCTGCCCTCGTTTTCCCTTGAACGAGTGCGTGTTAGTGTGCGTGTTAGTGTGTGTGTTTGTGTGCATGTGCGTGTGTTTTTTAGTGTGTTAGTGTGTTGTGTGGCATGTGTGTGCGTGTGTGTGTGTGTGTGTGTCTGTCTGATGGGTGGATGGATATTTACTGCCTCCCAACCTGTTCTCACCACCACTAGTTTACAACTTCTACTCTGTCCTCCTCTCTCATTATCCCCCTCTCCCTGTTCTCTCACTTGAGCATCACCTTAGGTCATAAACTACTGCAGAGAGAAAAGACAGGAACCACTTTAGAAAAGAAAGACAGAAAGAGGAAGAGAGAGAGAGAGAGAAAGAGAAGAGAGAAAGAGAGAAGAGAGAGAAGACAGAGAGTTAGAGAGAGAGAGAAAGAGAGAAGAGAAAGAAAGAGAGAGTTAGAGAGAGAGAGAGAGAGAGAGAGAGAGAGAGAGAGAGAGAGGGGGGGGGGGGGGTTAGAGAAAGAGAGAGAGAGAGAGCGGGAGATGGAGAGAGAGAGGGAGAGAGAGGGAGAGAGAGAGAGGGAGAGAATGAGATGGGGAAGAGAGAGAGAGAGGGAGAGAGAGACAGGGAGAGAGAGAGACAGAGACAGAGAGAGAGACAGAGAGACAGAGAGAGAGAGAGAGAGAGAGATCAGAGAGACAGAGAGACATAGAGAGAGAGAGAGAGAGACAAGAGAACAGAGATAGAGAGAGAGAGAGAGACAGAGAGACAGAGAGAGAGACAGAGAGAGAGAGA
>NW_022261983.1:15354905-15387405 GCF_002021735.2 Oncorhynchus kisutch
CTTTAAAACACATTTCTGAGACATGTAAATAACCTGTTTTAGCGTGAACAGCCCCTTTAAAACACATTTCTGAGACATGTAAATAACCTGTTTTTAGCGTGAACAGCCCCTTTAAAACACATTTCTGAGACATGTAAATAACCTGTTTTTAGCGTGAACAGCCCCTTTAAAACACATTTCTGAGACATGTAAATAACCTGTTTTTAGCGTGAACAGCCCCTTTAAAACACATTTCTGAGACATGTAAATAACCTGTTTTTAGCGTGAACGGCCCCTTTAAAACACATTTCTGAGACATGTAAATAACCTGTTTTTAGCGTGAACGGCCCCTTTAAAACACATTTCTGAGACATGTAAATAACCTGTTTTTAGCGTGAACAGCCCCTTTAAAACACATTTCTGAGACATGTAAATAACCTGTTTTTAGCGTGAACAGCCCCTTTAAAACACATTTCTGAGACTGTTTTATTATGTTCCTTTCTTTGGTGTTTTAGTTTGACTGGAAGACTTGTGTAAAGTTCCGTATTTTAGATTCCGTTCTGCTTTTTTAAGCCTCTCAAGCGTCGAAGCGTCGTGGTGCCACCAGTCCCGTGACTAAACGTTCGGTACACAGGGAGAGTCACAAATGACCCCCCATTCACTATATAGTGTACTGCATTTAACCAGGGAAATACATCCCACATGGCCCCCCATTCACTATATAGTGTACTGCATTTAACCAGGGAAATACATCCCACATGGCCCCCCATTCACTATATAGTGTACTGCATTTCACACGGTCAAAAGTATGTGGACAAAGTATGGTGCCCAGTCTGGTAACAGTTCTGCCTGCGCCGTGGGGCCCATCATCCACGCTAATTCATCAGACCTATGCTCAGTCTGGTAACAGTTCTCCCTGCGCCGTGGGACCCATCATCCACGCTAATTCATCAGACCTATGCCCAGTCTGGTAACAGTTCTCCCTGCGCCGTGGGGCCCATCATCCAGGCTAATTCATCAGACCTATGTCCAGTCTGGTTACAGTTCTCCCTGCGCCGTGGGGCCCATCATCCAGGCTAATTCATCAGACCTATGTAAGGAATGGGCTGCCATTAAGGAGCGAACACACACACGTACTGTGGTGACTGTGGCTGTGACTGTAGAAGGCTGGTAAAATTCCCTGACACAAGTCCAGACCGGTCCTGAGGACAGACTACAGACAGCAGCGAATAACTAACAGGTCCCTACCTGACAATAATAGAGTCATAACACTATAACACTATAATGAATAATGCTGTGAAAATACACACACACACACAAACACACACACACACACACACACACTAAAATATACTGACTGACAGACTCAAGTGGAAGATTTGTCAGACATGAGAGCTGAGTGAAGTGGCAGATCGACGTGTCTGTGTCTGTGTGTGTGTGTGTATTTTCACAGCATTATTCACCAGACACGACACACGACTCAGGAGCGAGTGACCCCCTCGTCTCCATGGAAACTGGCAGCACACACACAGAGTCTGTCGCTATTTTACTCTGATTATTATCTATCCTGATGCCTAGTCACTTTACCCTGCCTTCATGTACATATCTACCTCAAATACCTTATTATTATCTATCCTGATGCCTAGTCACTTTACCCTGCCTTCATGTACATATCTACCTCAAATACCTTATTATTATCTATCCTGATGCCTAGTCTCTTTACCCTGCCTTCATGTACATATCTACCTCAAATACCTTATTATTATCTATCCTGATGCCTAGTCACTTTACCCTGCCTTCATGCACATATCTACCTCAAATACCTTATTATTATCTATCCTGATGCCTAGTCACTTTACCCTGCCTTCATCTACATATCTACCTCAAATACCTTATTATTATCTATCCTGATGCCTAGTCACTTTACCCTGCCTTCTCACAGTCTGTCTCTGAACTGGGAGTGTAACCTGCTGTCTCACAGTCTGTCTCTGAACTGGGAGTGTACCCTGCCTATTACACTGTCTGTCTCTGAACTGGGAGTGTACCCTGCTGTCTCACAGTCTGTCTCTGAACTGGGAGTGTACCCTGCCTATTACACTGTCTGTCTCTGAACTGGGAGTGTACCCTGCCTATTACACTGTCTGTCCCTGAACTGGGAGTGTACCCTGCCTATTACACTGTCTGTCTCTGAACTGGGAGTGTACCCTGCCTATTACACTGTCTGTCTCTGAACTGGGAGTGTACCCTGCCTATTACACTGTCTGTCTCTGAACTGGGAGTGTACCCTGCGTATTACACTGTCTGTCTCTGAACTGGGAGTGTACCCTGCTGTTACACTGTCTGTCTCTGAACTGGGAGTGTACCCTGCCGTTACACTGTCTGTCTCTGAACTGGGAGTGTACCCTGCCTATTACACTGTCTGTCTCTGAACTGGGAGTGTACCCTGCCTATTACACAGTCTGTCTCTGAACTGGGAGTGTACCCTGCTGTTACACTGTCTGTCTCTGAACTGGGAGTGTACCCTGCTGTTACACTGTCTGTCCCTGAACTGGGAGTGTACCCTGCTGTTACACTGTCTGTCTCTGAACTGGGAGTGTACCCTGCTGTTATACTGTCTGTCTCTGAACTGGGAGTGTACCCTGCTGTTACACTGTCTGTCTCTGAACTGGGAGTGTACCCTGCTGTTACACTGTCTGTCTCTGAACTGGGAGTGTACCCTGCTGTTACACAGTCTGTCTCTGAACTGGGAGTGTACCCTGCCTATTACACTGTCTGTCTCTGAACTGGGAGTGTACCCTGCCTATTACACTCTCTGTCTCTGAACTGGGAGTGTACCCTGCCTATTACACTGTCTGTCTCTGAACTGGGAGTGTACCCTGCTGTTACACTGTCTGTCTCTGAACTGGGAGTGTACCCTGCCGTTACACTGTCTGTCTCTGAACTGGGAGTGTACCCTGCCTATTACACTGTCTGTCTCTGAACTGGGAGTGTACCCTGCCTATTACACTGTCTGTCTCTGAACTGGGAGTGTACCCTGCTGTTACACTGTCTGTCTCTGAACTGGGAGTGTACCCTGCTGTTACACTGTCTGTCTCTGAACTGGGAGTGTACCCTGCTGTTACACTGTCTGTCTCTGAACTGGGAG
Source organism: Oncorhynchus kisutch (assembly GCF_002021735.2). Classification (NCBI taxonomy): domain Eukaryota; kingdom Metazoa; phylum Chordata; class Actinopteri; order Salmoniformes; family Salmonidae; genus Oncorhynchus; species Oncorhynchus kisutch. Next base: position 15,358,030 of record NW_022261983.1, read on the forward strand.
TGTACCCTGCTGTTATACTGTCTGTCTCTGAACTGGGAGTGTACCCTGCCGTTACATTGCCTGATAATACATACAGCACAGAACACAGAAGTGCATCCCAAAAGGCACCCTATTGCCTAGTGCACTACTTTGGACCAGAGTCCTATGGGAAAGTAGTGCACTAAATACGGAATAGGGTTCCAATAGGGACACAGACAGAAGCAGACATACAATCACTCTGGTTATGAATTAAACCTCATTCATTAGGTACCAGGGAAAAATTCCACATGTATTCATTACAAATTCATAAATTACAAATTCATAAATTACTAATTCATAAATTACTAATTCATAAATTACTAATTCACACATTCCCTATAATTTCCATTCGTGACTGGTTAAGAGGGATGACTCAGAGAACATCCCATCACGGTTTTAGGCTTTCGTTTTATTCTAGACCAGTAGCTCCTGTACAACCATTGGATGTCCAAGTAGCCTGGTGTTTCATCCATCCCGTCTGTCTATGTATCTGTCTGTTTTCACCTGTAGCCTGGTGTTTCCTCCATCCCGTCTGTCTGTGTATCTGTCTGTTTTCACCTGTAGCCTGGTGTTTCCTCCATCCCATCTGTCTATGTATCTGTCTGTTTTCACCTGTAATCCTTTTAAGTGTGTTATTCTCCAGGTTGCAGATGCTGGCAGTTTATGTTGCCTGCCCTTCCCAGCCCCAAGCTACTCCTCTGGGGTCGGCCCAACCTGATCAGCCGGTGGAGATGGCTCCAGGCATACGCCAACCGGCCAGACACTAGGTCCAACGAGGCTGGGTCCACACCTGCCCAGAGGTTCCCCGTCGAACCCCCCAAACATCCCCCTGAACCCTCCACTGGACCCCCCACTGGAGCTCCCACCGCCTCCTTGACCAACTTAGGTAGAGCCACAGAGTCAGGTAAGATGGAGCTGCTGTCGCTCCCCAGGAAGAGGTGATCCAGAGCCCGGTTCTGGAGGCTCTCCCTCAGGCTGCGGACCAGCTCCTCCATCCTGGCCACCAGGTGGCGATCCTCCCAGGCCTAAAAAAGAAAGACAAGTAGACGGTCAGTAGATGCAAAAAACCTTAGTAACGTATTTACAAATGATTCCAAACATACGTATATATGACAGAGTAGATCAGCCCTATAGAGGACAATAAATGAGGATGGATAACAGGCCTCCAATCAAATCAAAGTTTACTGTCATGTGAAAGGATGGGCAAAAATGACAAATTACAATTACAAATTATAATTACAAATTACAATAGGAAAATACCCTAAAGACTAATGTATCAAAATAAATTACAAAAATATGTTTGCAAAGTATGCAGTGGACTAAGGCCCTACCGTCTCAGTGCTCCTTAGATTAATACCCTGACTGGTCCCGAGTGGTGCCGTGGACTAAGGACCTACCGTCTCAGTGCTCCTTAGTTTAATACCCTGACTGGTCCCGAGTGGTGCCGTGGACTAAGGCCCTGCGTCTCAGTGCTCCTTAGTTTAATGCCCTGGTCCCGAGTGGTGCCGTGGACTAAGGCCCTACCGTCTCAGTGCTCCTTAGTTTAATAACCTGACTGGTCCCGAGTGGTGCAGTGGACTAAGGTCCTACCGTCTCAGCGCTCCTTAGTTTAATGCCCTGACTGGTCCCGAGTGGTGTAGTGGACTAAGGCCCTACAGGCTCTGGAAAGGCTCTGGAGCAACGAACCGCCCTTGCTGTCTCTGACTGGCCGGTTCCCCTCTTTCCACTGGGATTCTCTGCCTCTAACCCTATTACAGGGGCTGAGTCACTGGCTTACTGGGGCTCTCTCATGCCGTCCCTGGAAGGGGTGCGTCACCTGAGTGGGTTGATTCACTGATGTGGTCATCCTGTCTGGGTTGGCGCCCCCCCTTGGGTTGTGCCATGGCAGAGATCTTTGTGGGCTATACTCAGCCTTGTCTCAGGATGGTAAGTTGGTGGTTGAAGATATCCCTCTAGTGGTGTGGGGGCTGTGCTTTGGCAAAGTGGGTGGGGTTATATCCTTCCTGTTTGGCCCTGTCCGGGGGTGTCCTCGGATGGGGCCACAGTGTCTCCTGACCCCTCCTGTCTCAGCCTCCAGTATTTATGCTGTAGTAGTTATGTGTCGGGGGGCTGGGGTCAGTTTGTTATATGGAGTACTTCTCCTGTCCTATTCGGTGTCCTGTGTGAATCTAAGTGTGCGTTCTCTAATTCTCTCCTTCTCTCTTTCTTTCTTTCTCTCTCTCGGAGGACCTGAGCCCTAGGACCATGCCCCAGGACTACCTGACATGATGACTCCTTGCTGTCCCCAGTCCATCTGACCGTGCTGCTGCTCCAGTTTCAACTGTTCTGCCTTATTATTATACGACCATGCTGGTCATTTATGAACATTTGAACATCTTGGCCATGTTCTGTTATAATCTCCACCCGGCACAGCCAGAAGAGGACTGGCCACCCCACATAGCCTGGTTCCTCTCTAGGTTTCTTCCTAGGTTTTGGCCTTTCTAGGGAGTTTTTCCTAGCCACCGTGCTTCTACACCTGCATTGCTTGCTGTTTGGGGTTTTAGGCTGGGTTTCTGTACAGCACTTTGAGATATCAGCTGATGTACGAAGGGCTATATGAATACATTTGATTTGATTTTGATTTGATACCGTCTCAGCGCTCCTTAGTTTAGGAAGGTGTAACCTGTAGTACCTATTAAAGGTAGGGTGTAACCTGTAGTACCTATTAAAGGTAGGGTGTAACCTGTAGTACCTATTAAAGGTAGGGTGTAACCTGTAGTACCTATTAAAGGTAGGGTGTAACCTGTAGTACCTATTAAAGGTAGGGTGTAACCTGTAGTACCTATTAAAGGTAGGGTGTAACCTGTAGTACCTATTAGTGGACTATGGTCCGACTGTCTCAGTGGTCCTTAGTTTAATACCCTGACTGGTCCTGAGTGGTGCAGTGGACTAAGGTCCTACAGTCTCAGTGCTCCTTAGTTTAGGAAGGTGTAACCTGTAGTACCTATTAAAGGCATGGTGTAACCTGTAGTACCTATTAAAGGTAGGGTGTAACCTGTAGTACCTATTAAAGGTAGGGTGTAACCTGTAGTACCTATTAAAGGCATGGTGTAACCTGTAGTACCTATTAAAGGTAGGGTGTAACCTGTAGTACCTATTAAAGGTAGGGTGTAACCTGTAGTACCTATTAAAGGCATGGTGTAACCTGTAGTACCTATTAAAGGTAGGGTGTAACCTGTAGTACCTATTAAAGGTAGGGTGTAACCTGTAGTACCTATTAAAGGTAGGGTGTAACCTGTAGTACCTATTAAAGGTAGGGTGTAACCTGTAGTACCTATTAAAGGTAGGGTGTAACCTGTAGTACCTATTAAAGGTAGGGTGTAACCTGTAGTACCTATTAAAGGTAGGGTGTAACCTGTAGTACCTATTAAAGTGCATGGTGTAACCTGTAGTACCTATTAAAGGTAGGGTGTTTCCTACCTCTGCAGGAGAGCTGAGTAGCAGACGCAGCCAGGCCGTCTTCAGCGTGTAGGAGGAGAGGACTGACCTCCAGAGCGCCCCCCGGTGGCTGTCCAGTGCCTGGCCACCAAGGTCACGCAGGGCCTTGGTCAGCTGGAGCACCTTGAGGTGGCAGGAGGGCTGTGGTGAGCGGCCACGGAGCCAGCCCAGCAGACGCTGCTCCTGGCGGGGGAAGAACAAGTCCACAGGTCCCTCTCATCGCTCTGCTGGTTCTGGTGCTGGTCTGGAATGAATGGATGAGAATGAAAGGAGAGAATGGATGGATGGATGGATGGATGAATGAATGAATGGATGGATGTGGATGGATGGATGAATGAATGAATAATGGATGGATGGATGGATGGATGAATGAATGAATGGATGGATGGATGGATGGATGGATGGATGGATGGATGGATGGATGGATGGATGGATGGATGGATGGATGGATGGATGGATGGATGAATGAATGAATGAATGGATGGATGGATGGATGGATGGATGGATGGATGGATGGATGGATGGATGGATGGATGGATGGATGGATGGATGGATGAAGGACAGAAGGAAGTAAAGAAAGAAGAAAAGAAGTAAGGAAGGAAGTAGGGAAGGAAAGAAGGAGACAGGGAATGAATGATTTAGTGAATGAAATCATGAATGAATGAATGAATGAAATAATGAATGAATGAATGATTAAATAATGAATTAATGAATTAATGAAATAATGAATTAATGATTAAATAATGAATTAATGATCAAAGAAAGGAGAGTAATGAAGAAAGAGTAATACACTTCATTGAATTTGTAAATTATATCATATATTTACCCCATATCACACACCTGTATTTGACATCGCCGCTGAGGCCGTCGTTTCCATGGGAACCAGGTAGATCCCGTCTCCGAGGGGGATGGCAGGGAGGAGCCGTATTGCCATGGAGATGTGACAGCAGACGTAGTCGGAACGCGGTGTGAGGCGGAGCTGCACACGGTCGTCGGCGAGTGCCAGACTCAGCGTACAGCGCTGCTCGAAAGGGTAGCGCACGGTTGCTAGGCAACGCTGGACCGCCGGGTAGAACCAACGGAGGACGGAGTCCGGGGTCAGGCGATAGACTCCGCCCCCTCCTCCTCCTCCTCCTTCTCCTGACACTGCCGTGACCCCTGACAATGAGCTCGATGACCTTTCGGGCAACCCCCGAGAAGGGTGCATTCGTAAAAAGGTGTCAGTGAAGTTGCGGTGTTTTCGTAGCCAGTCCCCACGGCGAGGCGTCTCTAGACTGCACCGCGGCACGCCGCTCCACCCACCGTCCTCTGAGCTTTCCGCTTTCATCTCTTCCTTCACCTCGTCCTTCAAGACTTCCTTCCCTTCTTCTTGGACCTCTGTCTGCTCCTCCACCTTGCTGTCGTCCTTCAAGACTTCCTTCACTTTATTGCTTCTTACCCTCATCATGTTCCCCTTCCCCGACCTCCTCCCTTTCTCTTTAACCTCCCCCCTCTCCCCCCTCACATCCTCCTTGCCCTCCCCCTTCCCCGACCTCCTCCCGTTCTCTTTAACCTCCCCCATCTGCTCCCTCACATCCTCCTTGCCCTCCCCCTTCCCTGACTTTCTCCTATTCTCTTTAACCTCCCCCCTCTGCTCCCTCACATCCTCCTTGCCCTCCCCCTTCCCTGACTTTCTCCTATTCTCTATAACCTCCACCCTCTTGTTATTTTCCTCAGCTCTCTTGTCCCCCTTCTCTTTTTTCCCCTCCCCCCTCACATCCCTCTTGCCCTCCCCCTTCTCCTCTCCTCTCTCATCCTTCTTCTCCTCCCCCCTCCTCTCCCCCCTGTATACTCGTGGCTCCAGTCTGAGTTCTCGGGGTATCTTCAGAGGTACCAGGATGTCATAGTAGTCTGGAGCGCCCACCTTGTGCTCCTCGTATGAACTGCCCACCTGCAACCAGACCAGACAAACAAGGATTTTGTGAGTCCCAAATTGCACCCTAATTCCCGAGAAGTATGTTTACGTACCATCAACTCTCTTAACTAATTAATCATTTAACCACAAAAAGAGAAAATGTTATCTTCCGAAACTCACCTGCAGGAAGTCTCCCCGGAACGCCAGAGAGGACTCTGGGATACCTCCAGTGGCACGTCCGGCTCTGACCAGCTCCCCGACCAGTTTGGCCACGTGGGCCTTGCTGTGCCCCAGGACGTGAGGAGACAGACGCACCCAGCGCTCGTAGTAGTCCTCCAGGACCTCTCGACGAGACCAACCCGATTTCAGAGCCCCGTCAGCGGCCTCGAGAGGCACCCTCTGGGGCCCCCCTGGGTGGGTGGAGCAGTACCTGTAGTTACACATTGATAGTTCAGTCTAATCATATTTGAACAGATGGATACTTTTTGCAATCAAGGGACCGACAGCATTATGAGTATTATTACAAGTTTTCAAAAGCAGAAGCAAAAATCACCGTAGTAACCGTGCAAGAGAGAGAGAGAGAGAGAGAGAGAGAGAGAGAGACAGAGAGACAGAGAGACAGAGAGAGAGAGAGAGAGAGAGAGAGAGACAGAGAGACAGAGAGAGAGAGAGAGAGAGAGAGAGAGAGAGAGAGAGAGAGAGAGAGAGAGACAGCCCCCCTAGACGCAACTATGACAAAACAACCAACCAAAACGGGTCACAACTCCTGCAGCTCTGTTGCACGCTGGGTATGTACGTAGTCAATAGTAGGCTTCGATGTGACTCTCACGGTAGATACACCTATAGCTCATCGCTTGGCAGTAGTACTGTAGACTACTTTATCACTGAACTCAACCCAGAGTCTCTCAGAGGGTCCACAGTCAACCCCCTCAGATCACAGCAAAATCACAGTCTACTTGAACAGAGCAATACTCAATCATGAGGCATCAAAGCCAACGGAACGGAGTAATATTAAGAAATGCTTTAGAAGGAAGGAATGTAGTGTAGAAACCTACCAAAAAACTAATTCAATCCCTTGTAGACAACTTCCTGGACAAAATGTTTCACCATAATAGTGAAGGTGTGAACCTGGCAATAGAAAACCTTTTAGACAACTTCCTGGACAAAACGTTTCACCGTAATAGTGAAGGTGTGAACCTGGCAGTAGAAAACCTTTTAGACAACTTCCTGGACAAAACGTTTCACCGTAATAGTGAAGGTGTGAACCTGCCAGTAGAAAACCTTTTAGACAACTTCCTGGACAAAATATTTCACCGTAATAGTGAAGGTGTGAACCTGGCAGTAGAAACCTTTTAGACAACTTCCTGGACAAAATATTTCACCGTAATAGTGAAGGTGTGAACCTGGCAGTAGAAAACCTTTTAGACAACTTCCTGGACAAAATGTTTCACCGTAATAGTGAAGGTGTGAACCTGGCAGTAGAAAACCTAAACAGTATATCTGACCTCTCACCCTACTGAATCTAAACATATCAAGCAAACAACCTAAGAAAGACATTGAGAAACCTGTCCAACCAAAAGCATAGAGACCCAGAAAACCTGAGCCTTCACAGTGGTGAAGCCCTAAAACAATTCATAAACACACTGCGGAAAAAGAAGGAACAACACGTCAGAAATCAACTAAATGCAACTGAAGAATCCATAGACTCAAACCACTTCTGGGAAAACACTAAACAAACAACAACATGAAGAGTTATCTATCCGAAACGAAGATGAATGGGTAAATCACTTCTCCAATATTTTTGGCTCTATAACTAAGACGACCAGAACTCACTGGATTCTCCAATTATATTGAATGAACTACAGGACAAAATAAAAAAGGCCTGTGGGGTTGATTGTCTCCTAAATGAAATGTTAAAATATACAGACGACAAATTCCAATTGGCTTATATTTAAACTCTTTAACGTCATCCTCAGCTTTGGCATCTTCCCCAATATTTGGAACCAAGGACTGATCATCCCAATCCACAAAAGTGGAGACACATTTGACCCCAATAACTACTGTGGGATTTGCATCAACAGCAACCAGGAAATATCCTTGTAAAATCTATCAACAGCAACCAGGAAATATCCTTGTAAAATCTATCAACAGCAACCAGGAAATATCCTTGTAAAATCTATCAACAGCAACCAGGAAATATCCTTGTAAAATCTATCAACAGCAACCAGGAAATATCCTTGTAAAATCTATCATCAACAGCAACCAGGAAATATCCTTGTAAAATCTATCATCAACAGCAACCAGGAAATATCCTTGTAAAATCTATCAACAGCAACCAGGAAATATCCTTGTAAAATCTATCAACAGCAACCAGGAAATTTCCTTGTAAAATCTATCAACAGCAACCTTGAAATATCCTTGTAAAATCTATCAACACCAACCAGGAAATTTCCTTGTAAAATCTATCAACAGCAACCAGGAAATTTCCTTGTAAAATCTATCAACAGCAACCAGGAAATTTCCTTGTAAAATCTATCAACAGCAACCAGGAAATTTCCTTGTAAAATCTATCAACAGCAACCAGGAAATATCCTTGTAAAATCTATGTAAAACAACAATAATGACAAACCTTCGTAAGGAAAGCTCAGGGAGACCTTCCATAACAAAGCCATCACCTACAGAGAGAGGAACCTGGAGAAGAGTCCCCTAAGCAAGCTGGTCCTGGGGCTCTGTTCACAAACACACCCCACAGAGCCCCAGGACAACAGCACAATTAGACCCAACCAAATCATGAGAAAACAAAAAGATAATTACTTAACACATTGGAAAGAATTAACAAAAAAAACAGAGCAAACTAGAATGCTATTTGGCCCTACACAGAGAGTACACAGCGGCAGAATACCTGACCACTGTGACTGACCCTACACAGAGAGTACACAGTGGCAGAATACCTGACCACTGTGACTGACCCTACACAGAGAGTACACAGTGGCAGAATACCTGACCACTGTGACTGACCCTACACAGAGAGTACACAGTGGCAGAATACCTGACCACTGTGACTGACCCTACACAGAGAGTACACAGTGGCAGAATACCTGACCACTGTGACTGACCCTACACAGAGAGTACACAGTGGCAGAATACCTGACCACTGTGACTGACCCTACACAGAGAGTACACAGCGGCAGAATACCGGACCACTGTGACTGGCCCAAACTTAAGGAAAGCTTTGACTATGTACAGACTCAGTGAGCATAGCCTTGCTATTGAGAAAGGCCGCCGTAGGCAGACATGGCTCTCAAGAGAAGACAGGCTATGTGCTCACTGCCCACAAAATGAGGTGGAAACTGAGCTGCACTTCCTAACCTCCTGCCCAATGTATGACCATATTAGAGAGACATATTTCCCTCAGATTACACAGATCCACAAAGAATTCGAAAACAAATCCAATGTTGATAAACTCCCATATCTACTGGGTGAAATTCCACAGTGTGCCATCACAGCAGCAAGATTTGTGACCTGTTGCCACGAGAAAAGGGCAACCAGTGAAGAACAAACACCATTGTAAATACAACCCATATTTATGCTTATTTATTTTATCTTGTGTCCTTTAGCCATTGTACATTGTATATTGTTAGAACACTGTATATATATATATATAATATGACATTTGTAATGTCTTTACTGTTTTGAAACTTCTGTATGTGAAATGTTTACTGTTAATTTTTGTTGTTTGTCACTTTATATATTCACTTTGTATGTTGTCTACCTCACTTGCTTTGGCAATGTTAACACATGTTTCCCATACCAATAAAGCCCTTGAATTGAATTGAATTGAGAGAGAGAGAGAGAGAGAGAGAGAGAGAGACAGAGAGAGACAGAGAGAGACAGAGAGAGTGGAAGAGAGAGACAGACAGAGAGAGAGGAGAGAGAGAGAGAGAGAGAGAGAGAGAGAGAGAGAGAGAGAGAGAGAGAGAGAGAGAGAGAGAGAGAGAGAGAGAGAGAGAGAGAGAGAGAGAGAGAGAGAGAGAGTAAGATAGAGAAAGAGAAGATATGATGTGTGTGGACTGTGTACCTTATGAAGAGGTAGCAGAGGACACAGGCCAGCAGTAGTTTGATGAGTGAGAAAAAGACAGGAGGGCCCTGGTCAGAGCAGGGCTCTGTCCCAGCCTCGTACCCAGGATCGGGGCCTGATTCTGGGCCTGATTCTGGGCTTAGCCAGTGGGTTATGTGATGGTGGAAAACCAGACCTGTCAACACACAGGTCAACAGAGGCCAGAACACCCGCAGGTTCAGAGTGTACACACTCATCCTCCTCTCTCTCTCACTCTCTCTCTCTTCTCGTTCCCCCTCTCTCTTCTCGTTCCCTCTCTCTCTTCTCGTTCCCTCTCTTCTCGTTCCCGCTCTCTCTTCTCGTTCCCTCTCTCTCTTCTCGTTCCCCCTCTCTCCTTCTTTCTGTTGCTCCTAGGTTCCTTCGTTCTTTCTCTTCTTCTTGTCTGTCTAGGACTTGTTCTTTAGCGATGCCAGAGAACTGAGACAGGGTCAGGGAAGGCTAACCCATCATGACACACACGCTGACACACACACGCTGACTCTCTCTCTCTCTCGTCTTTTCCCTCCTCTGCGCCTCAATGTTCTTCTCTCCTTCTTCTTCTCTCCTTCCTTCTTGTAACAGAACTCCCACTTCTTATCCTTCTTCTTCTCTCCTCTCCTTCTTGTAACAGAACTCCCACTTCTTATCCTTCTTCTTCTCTCCTTCCTTCTTGTAACAGAACTCCCACTTCTTATCCTTCTTCTTCTCTCCTCTCCTTCTTGTAACAGAACTCCCACTTCTTATCCTTCTTCTTCTCTCCAGCTTGTTTGTTCAGTTTAAAGTCAGTTGAAGTTCCTCTTCAGAAGTGGCCCCTCCTTCTCCTCCTCTCTTCTTCAATCTGTCCCTCCTGTTTTTCCTCTTCAGGGCTGTATGATGTCAGGTTTATATGTCTTTGTGAAGACAGGTTCTCTCTCTCTTGTCCTCTTGTTCTCTCTCTTGTCTTCTCTTTTTCCCGGTCTCTTTCTCTCTCTCTCTCTCTGAGCTCAGAGGAAATGCCAAACTCTTGAGAGAGGAATTTTAGTTTTAAAAAAAGAGGGGGAGGAGGAGGAGAGAGAGACTGGGCGGCAACACTCTCCTCCCACCTCTTAAAGAGACAAAGACATTGTTTCACATCTCAACATTACATTCAAAAGGGGACTCAGGGCCATGTCCCAAATGGAGCCCTATTCCCTGTATGTATCTGTGTGTGTGTGTGTGTGTGTGTGTGTGTGTGTGTGTGTGTGTGTGTGTGTGTGTGTGTGTGTGTGTGTGTGTGTGTGTGTGTGTGTGTGTACATGTGGGTGTGTGTACAGTACTCCCTCAGTGAGTGACTCAATGGGTCCTTGTTTAGCTGAACTGGACCACACCTCTGACTAAGGTCTGTCCTGGGCTGGCTGGTTGCATCCCAAACGGCACCCTAGTGCCCTATAGGGCCCTGGTCTAAAGTAGTGTGCTATAGAGGGAATAGGGCTCTGGTCTAAAGTAGGGCACTATAGAGGGAATAGGGCTCTGGTCTAAAGTAGGGCACTATACAGGGAATAGGGTTCTGGTCCATAGTAGGGCACTATAGAGGGAATAGGGCTCTGGTCTAAAGTAGGGCACTATAGAGGGAATAGGGCTCTGGTCTATAGTAGGGCACTATAGAGGGAATAGGGCCCTGGTCTAAAGTAGGGCCCTGGTCTAAAGTAGGGCACTATAGAGGGAATAGGGCCCTGGTCTAAAGTAGGGCACTATAGAGGGAATAGGGCTCCACTTGGGACACATTCTGATGATGCATTCCCAGTGCCCTACAGTGAAGTGTGGGAGAGGTTTATAAGAGATTATTATACCACTCTCTACAGCCCATTTAAACTAAACACTGTTATACACAGATATACATTATTAAACTAACTGTTGTCACAGACATACATTATTAAACTGTTATACACAGATATACATTATTAAACTAACTGTTGTCACATATATACATTATTAAACTGTTATACACAGACATACATTATTAAACTGTTATACACAGACATACATTATTAAACTAACTGTTATACACAGACATACATTATTAAACTAACTGTTGTCACAGATATACATTATTAAACTGTTATACACAGACATACATTATTAAACTGTTATACACAGACATACATTATTAAACTGTTATACACAGACATACATTATTAAACTAACTGTGGTCACAGACCTACATTATTAAACTAACTGTTATACACAGACATACATTATTAAACTAACTGTTATACACAGACATACATTATTAAACTAACTGTGGTCACAGATATACATTATTAAACTAACTGTGGTCACAGACATACATTATTAAACTAACTGTTATACACAGACATACATTATTAAACTAACTGTTATACACAGACATACATTATTAAACTAACTGTTATACACAGACATACATTATTAAACTGTTATACACAGACATACATTATTAAACTAACTGTTGTCACAGACATACATTATTAAACTAACTGTTATACACAGACATACATTATTAAACTAACTGTTATACACAGATATACATTATTAAACTGTTATACACAGACATACATTATTAAACTAACTGTTGTCACAGACATACATTATTAAACTAACTGTTATACACAGACATACATTATTAAACTAACTGTTGTCACAGATCTGCTTATTAAACTAACTGTTATACACAGATATACATTATTGAACTAACTGTTATACACAGACATACATTATTAAACTGTTATACACAGACATACATTATTAAACTAACTGTTATACACAGACATACATTATTAAACTAACTGTGGTCACAGACCTACATTATTAAACTAACTGTTATACACAGACATACATTATTAAACTAACTGTTGTCACAGATCTACATTATTAAACTAACTGTTATACACAGACATACATTATTAAACTAACTGTTATACACAGACATACATTATTAAACTGTTATACACAGACATACATTATTAAACTAACTGTTATACACAGACATACATTATTAAACTAACTGTGGTCACAGACCTACATTATTAAACTAACTGTTATACACAGACATACATTATTAAACTAACTGTTGTCACAGATCTACATTATTAAACTAACTGTTAAACACAGACATACATTATTAAACTAACTGTTATACACAGACATACATTATTAAACTGTTATACACAGACATACATTATTAAACTGTTATACACAGACATACATTATTAAACTAACTGTTATACACAGATATACATTATTGAACTAACTGTTATACACAGATATACATTATTAAACTAACTGTTGTCACAGATCTACATTATTAAACTAACTGTTATACACATACATACATTATTAAACTAACTGTTATACACAGACATACATTATTAAACTAACTGGTATACACATACATACATTATTAAACTGTTATACACAGACATACATTATTAAACTAACTGTTATACACAGACATACATTATTAAACTGTTATACACAGACATACATTATTAAACTGTTATACACAGACATACATTATTAAACTAACTGTTATACACAGATATACATTATTAAACTGTTATACACAGACATACATTATTAAACTAACTGTTGTCACAGACATACATTATTAAACTAACTGTTATACACAGACATACATTATTAAACTAACTGTTGTCACAGATCTGCTTATTAAACTAACTGTTATACACAGATATACATTATTGAACTAACTGTTATACACAGACATACATTATTAAACTGTTATACACAGACATACATTATTAAACTAACTGTTATACACAGACATACATTATTAAACTAACTGTGGTCACAGACCTACATTATTAAACTAACTGTTATACACAGACATACATTATTAAACTAACTGGTGTCACAGATCTACATTATTAAACTAACTGTTATACACAGACATACATTATTAAACTAACTGTTATACACAGACATACATTATTAAACTGTTATACACAGACATACATTATTAAACTGTTATACACAGACATACATTATTAAACTAACTGTTATACACAGATATACATTATTGAACTAACTGTTATACACAGATATACATTATTAAACTAACTGTTGTCACAGATCTACATTATTAAACTAACTGTTATACACATACATACATTATTAAACTAACTGTTATACACAGACATACATTATTAAACTAACTGGTATACACATACATACATTATTAAACTGTTATACACAGACATACATTATTAAACTAACTGTTATACACAGACATACATTATTAAACTGTTATACACAGACATACATTATTAAACTGTTATACACAGACATACATTATTAAACTAACTGTTATACACAGATATACATTATTAAACTGTTATACACAGACATACATTATTAAACTAACTGTTGTCACAGACATACATTATTAAACTAACTGTTATACACAGACATACATTATTAAACTAACTGTTGTCACAGATCTGCTTATTAAACTAACTGTTATACACATATATACATTATTGAACTAACTGTTATACACAGACATACATTATTAAACTGTTATACACAGACATACATTATTAAACTAACTGTTATACACAGACATACATTATTAAACTAACTGTGGTCACAGACCTACATTATTAAACTAACTGTTATACACAGACATACATTATTAAACTAACTGTTGTCACAGATCTACATTATTAAACTAACTGTTATACACAGACATACATTATTAAACTGTTATACACAGACATACATTATTAAACTAACTGTTATACACAGACATACATTATTAAACTGTTATACACAGACATACATTATTAAACTGTTATACACAGACATACATTATTAAACTAACTGTTATACACAGATATACATTATTGAACTAACTGTTATACACATATATACATTATTAAACTAACTGTTGTCACAGATCTACATTATTAAACTGTTATACACAGACATACATTATTAAACTGTTATACACAGATATACATTATTGAACTAACTGTTATACACAGACATACATTATTAAACTGTTATACACAGACATACATTATTAAACTGTTATACACAGACATACATTATTAAACTAACTGTTGTCACAGATCTACATTATTAAACTAACTGTTATACACAGACATACATTATTAAACTGTTATACACAGACATACATTATTAAACTGTTATACACAGACATACATTATTAAACTGTTATACACAGACATACATTATTAAACTAACTGCTGTCACAGACATACATTATTAAACTGTTATACACAGACATACATTATTAAACTGTTATACACAGATATACATTATTGAACTAACTGTTATACACAGACATACATTATTAAACTGTTATACACAGACATACATTATTAAACTGTTATACACAGACATACATTATTAAACTAACTGTTGTCACAGATCTACATTATTAAACTAACTGTTATACACAGACATACATTATTAAACTAACTGTTATACACAGACATACATTATTAAACTAACTGTTATACACAGACATACATTATTAAACTGTTATACACAGACATACATTATTAAACTGTTATACACAGACATACATTATTAAACTAACTGTTATACACAGACATACATTATTAAACTAACTGTTATACACAGATATACATTATTAAACTAACTGCTGTCACAGACATACATTATTAAACTGTTATACACAGACATACATTATTAAACTGTTATACACAGACATACATTATTAAACTGTTATACACAGACATACATTATTAAACTAACTGCTGTCACAGACATACATTATTAAACTGTTATACACAGACCTACATTATTAAACTGTTATATACAGACATACATTATTAAACTGTTATACACAGACATACATTATTAAACTGTTATACACAGACATACATTATTAAACTAACTGTTGTCACAGATCTACATTATTAAACTAACTGTTATACACGGACATACATTATTAAACTAACTGTTATACACAGACATACATTATTAAACTAACTGTTATACACAGACATACATTATTAAACTGTTATACACAGACATACATTACTAAACTGTTATACACAGACATACATTATTAAACTAACTGTTATACACAGACATACATTATTAAACTAACTGTTATACACAGATATACATTATTAAACTAACTGCTGTCACAGACATACATTATTAAACTGTTATACACAGACATACATTATTAAACTGTTATACACAGACATACATTATTAAACTGTTATACACAGACATACATTATTAAACTAACTGCTGTCACAGACATACATTATTAAACTGTTATACACAGACATACATTATTAAACTGTTATACACAGACATACATTATTAAACTGTTATACACAGATATACATTATTAAACTGTTATACACAGACATACCTTATTAAAGCTCTTAACTCTTTACACAGACATACATTATTAAAACTCTTTACACACAGTATAAATGATTTAGAATGAGAAAATCTTCTGACAATGCTTCTCTATTCTGACGTCTGTCTGAATGAATGGGAGGGTGGAGCCTATGTCCCACATGGTACGCTACACCCTGGGTAGTGCACTACTTTTGACTAGGGCCCTGGGTAGTGCACTATGTAGGGAATATGGTGTCTCTCATCCACAGCAGCCTTTTGTCTTAGTCTCACTCCCGCTGGTCACACACGCATACACGCACGCACACGCAAACACACGCAAACATGCACGCATACGCAAACATGCACGCACACGCAAACACACGCAAACAAGCACGCACACGCAAACACACGCAAACAAGCACGCACACGCAAACACGCACGCACACGTAAACGCACGCAAACACAGAGCCTAGAAGGCTGGTGTCAGCTGAGGTAGATAGACTGTGATGTATGTAATGGTACGGTCCTAGAAGGCTGGTGTCAGCTGAGGTAGATAGACTGTGATGTATGTAATGGTACGGTCCTAGAAGGCTGGTGTCAGCTGAGGTAGATAGACTGTGATGTATATAATGGTACGGTCCTAGAAGGCTGGTGTCAGCTGAGGTAGATAGACTGTGATGTATGTAATGGTACGGTCCTAGAAGGCTGGTGTCAGCTGAGGTAGATAGACTGTGATGTATGTAATGGTACGGTCCTAGAAGGCTGGTGTCAGCTGAGGTAGATAGACTGTGATGTATGTAATGGTAAGGTGGAGCTATCTATCTCCTTCACTTCTACGTCTAGGGTGGAGGTTATCACAACAACCAACCTTTCAAACATACAGACAGGCACACGCACACACACACACACACACACACACACACACACACACACACACACACACACACACACACACACACAACGGATAAAGTTTTCACAACAAACACCCATAGCTAATCCTTCTGTTCACATTTCACATCCTTAAACAGCAGTAACCTTGACTCCAGCAGTAACCATGACACCAGCAGTAACCATGACGCCATGGCTATGAAGTGGTAAGTGGGAGAAAGACAGGTGTTTGGTGCATTGGCTCAGTGAACACCGAGAGAAGACACACACACACACACACACACACACACACACACACACACACTTGGACACCTGTCTGGCCCTCCTTCTGCTCTAGCAGACAGAATCACTGACCTCATAACAGAGATAGTCTGTACAAGGCTATTCAAGCTTAGAGATACTTCACCACCAAATCAAGGTTTGTCTCTGTTTGTCTCTGTGTCCACATTACTATTGCAAGCCGTCTATTGTTGCAAGTAGACATCTAGTCTCAGAAGAACGGGACTAGAAGACTGGCGGTAAACAGCTTTCAGAATATTTCCGGGAGCACTGCCAGTAGTGTCCTCGTTCTCTGTCGTTCACACACCACAGCTACAATAACAAATCCTGTTGCCCATGTTATTGTTCTACAACCAAATCTCTGTTCCACATGTTATTGTTCTACAACCAAATCTCTGTTCCACATGTTATTGTTCTACAACCAAATCTCTGTTCCACATGTTATTGTTCTACAACCAAATCTCTGTTCCACATGTTATTGTTCTAGAACCAAATCTCTGTTCCACATGTTATTGTTCTAGAACCAAATCTCTGTTCCACATGTTATTGTTCTAGAACCAAATCTCTGTTCCACATGTTATTGTTCTAGAACCAAATCTCTGTTCCACATGTTATTGTTCTAGAACCAAATCTCTGTTCCACATGTTATTGTTCTAGAACCAAATCTCTGTTCCACATGTTATTGTTCTAGAACCAAATCTCTGTTCCACATGTTATTGTTCTAGAACCAAATCTCTGTTCCACATGACACACTCAGAGAATCAATATGGACCGTGCCATCGAATGACCTCATCGTTTACAACACCCTCAAACAGGAAGTGCTATTCGTGGTTTCTGATCACGTGACATAAAACAGGAAGTAGGATAGACTCTTGCAGTAGCTTCCTCTCATTGGTCAAATATTCCTTCCCTCCTGCTTAGATCCATTTTCAAAGGGTGTTAACAAAAGTGTCTCAGAGTAGGAGTGTTGATCTAGGACCAGGTCCCCCAGTCCAGGCATTTATTATCATTACTCATAAAAGGGCTAATCGGATTTTAGATCAATACAGACCCTGATGCATGGGTTGTGTGACTGTAATCTGATCTTAGATCAGTTTTCCTACTCTGAAACTATTTGTTAATACAGACCCTGACGCATGGGCTGTGTGACTGTAATCTGATTTTAGATCAGTTTTCCTACTCTGAGACTCTTTATTAATACAGACCCTGATGCATGGGCTGTGTGATTGTAATTGTTGTAGTCTGACTATGTCCAACCCTAACTGACTCCATCACATGGTAACATGGTATTCTAGAATACACCTCCCCCCTCCTCCCCCACACAATATAATTCTCCTTAACAACAGAATGTCCTCCATATCCATCACATGGTATTCTAGAATACATCACCCCCCCTCCTCCCCCACAGAATATAATTCTCCTTAACAACAGAATGTCCTCCATATCCATCACATGGTATTCTAGAATACATCACCCCCCCCCCTCCTCCCCCACACAATACAATTCTCCTTTACAACAGAATGTCCTCCATATCCATCACATGGTATTCTAGAATACATCACCCCCCCCCCCCCCTCCTCCCCCACACAATACAATTCTCCTTTACAACTGAATGTCCTCCATCTCCATCACATGGTCGAGCAGACAGTGGTGTGTCCCCAGGCTGTGTGTTTATCAATCATATGACTGGAGCGTTCTACTCTTTATGTCCACACACTGTAATGGCCCCTAACTACACCTTCTATGAGGACAGAGTCATAATGTCCCCTAACTACACCTTCTATGAGGACAGAGTTATAATGTCCCCTAACTACACATTCTATGAGAACAGAGTTATAATGGCCCCTAACTAAACGTTCTATGAGGACAGAGTCATAATGGCCCCTAACTACACCTTCTATGAGGACAGAGTCACAATGGCCCCTAACTACACCTTCTATGAGGACAGAGTCATAATGGCCCCTAACTACACCTTCTATGAGGACAGAGTCACAATGGCCCCTAACTACACCTTCTATGAGGACAGAGTTATAATGGCCCCTATCTAAACCGTCTATGAGGACAGCGTCATACAGCCCACTGTAATGGCCCCTAACTACACCTTCTATGAGGACAGAGTCATAATGCCCCCTAACTACACCTTCTATGAGGACAGAGTCATAATAGCCCCTATCTAAACCTTCTATGAGGACAGAGAGATAATGGCCCCTAAATATACCTTCTGTGAGGCAGAGTCATAATGGCCCCTATCTAAACCTTCTATGAGGACAGAGTCATAATGGCCCCTATCTAAACCTTCTATGAGTTCAGAGTCATAATGGCCCCTATCTAAACCGTCTAGCCATGAGAAAGCATAAGCTGATTGTTCACACACACACCACATGCACACGCATGCACACACGCACACAAACACACACACACACACATCTCCCTCCATCTCCCTCCATTCTGTCTATTTTTTTTATCCTGAAAAACTCGTCAGTCCTTAACGATTACGAGCATACCCATAACATGATGCAGCCACCACTTTGCTTGAAAACATGGAGAGTGATAGTCAGTAATGTGTTGTCTTGGATTTTTCCCCAAACATAACACGTTGTATTCAGGACAAAAAGGTAATTGCTTTAGTGCCTTCTTGCAAACAGGATGCATGTTTTGCATCCTGTTTTTGCCATTAAACACACGCACGCACGCACGCACGCGTAACAGTTGCTGTTTTCAAATTCAGGCGGGAGTGAAATGGTTGAGGGAATGTAAAGAGGATAAGATAAGTCTACTTAATTAACCCCTTTGAAGCTTGGCTTATTCTCAGAATTCTATTCCAGAACATTAGCAGTTCACGGACGGAAATAAGAAGCCCTTTGTGATGTCATTCATTAGAATAATGAATTCATTCACAAATCTTTTTGATTGTTCAAACAGATGTGTCTCAGCCAGTAAGATTTGACGTGCTGAATCTAGGAGACGCAGACAGCTGGCAGCATTAGATGTAGCAAAGGGTGATATTTTGGACACAGGCTTAAACTTCCTCTATCATCTTGTCGGCAACCTAGAAATACAAACTTGTGCCAGCTATAACATCAATCTTACGTGAGTCTATCCAAGAAAGATCACACCAGACAATTATTTCTTATCTGGGCTGGTCTTGAGAATATTCCCCTTGTGGATTGAACAAAAAAAGGCTTCCCCTTTAGAGGGTTCAGGAAGGAAACTGTTAGAGGGGCGAGAGAGAGAGAGAGAGAGAGAGAGAGAGAGAAAGAGAGAGAGAGAGAGAGAGAGGGAGAGAGAGAGAGAGAGACAGGGATAGATTTCATGTCCAGTCATGAGGGTTGCATCATCTTTCTGCTGCTTGGCGCTAAACTCCCTTCACTATATTACACACTAACTCCCTTCCCTATATTACACACTAACTCCCTTCCCTATATTACACACTAACTCCCTTCCCTATATTACACACTAACTCCCTTCACTATATTACACACTAACTCCCTTCACTATATTACACACTAACTCCCTTCCCTATATTACACACTAACTCCCTTCACTATATTACACACTAACTCCCTTCCCTATATTACACACTAACTCCCTTCCCTATATTACACACTAACTCCCTTCACTATATTACACACTAACTCCCTTCCCTATATTACACACTAACTCCCTTCCCTATATTACACAGACTAACTCCCTTCCCTATATTTCACACACGAGATCCCTTCCCTATATTACACACTAACTCCCTTCCCTATATTACACACTAACTCCCTTCCCTATATTACACACTAACTCCCTTCCCTATATTACACACTAACTCCCTTCACTATATTACACACACTAAACTCCCTTCCCTATATTACACACTAACTCCCTTCCCTATATTACACACACTAACTCCGTTCACTATATTACACACTAACTCCCTTCACTATATTACACACACTAACTCCCTTCACTATATTACACACTAACTCCCTTCCCTATATTACACACTAACTCCCTTCACTATATTACACACTAACTCCCTTCCCTACATTACACACTAACTCCCTTCCCTATATTACACACTAACTCCCTTCACTATATTACACACTAACTCCCTTCACTATATTAGACACTAACTCCCTTCACTATATTACACACTAACTCCCGTCCCTATATTACACACTAACTCCCTTCACTATATTACACACTAACTCCCTTCCCTATATTACACACTAACTCCCTTCACTATATTACACACTAACTCCCTTCCCTATATTACACACTAACTCCCTTCCCTATATTACACACTAACTCCCTTCACTATATTACACACTAACTCCCTTCACTATATTACACACTAACTCCCTTCACTATATTACACACTAACTCCCTTCACTATATTATACACACTAACTCCCGTCCCTATATTACACACTATCTCCCTTCCCTATATTACACACTAACTCCCTTCACTATATTACACACTAACTCCCTTCACTATATTATACACACTAACTCCTTTCACTATATTACACACTAACTCCCTTCCCTATATTACACACTAACTCCCTTCACTATATTACACACTAACTCCCTTCACTATATTACACACTAACTCCCTTCACTATATTATACACACTAACTCCCTTCACTATATTACACACTAACTCCTTTCCCTATATTACACACTAACTCCCTTCCCTATATTACACACTAACTCCCTTCACTATATTACACACTAACTCCCTTCACTATATTATACACACTAACACACAGTCCTCCACTCCTCCTGTGCTCAACAGCTAACCTAAACACACTGCCAATGACTATTTATACGTAAAGGGGTCAGGTTTCTAATGTTCTGGCTTCTCCAAGTGTGTGTGTGTGTGTGTGTGTGTGTGTGTGTGTGTGTGTGTGTGTGTGTGTGTGTGTGTGTGTGTGTGTGTGTGTGTGTGTGTGTCTATGTTCCTTGGGAAAGAGATTAGGTCATGGGAATCCCAGGGAGGAGAGAGAACCCTTCTACCCAATACGTCCCAAATGGCACCCTATTCCCTATATAGTTACTTTTGACCAGGCCCATAGGCCCGTAGTGCACTACATAGGGGATAGGGTTTCATTTGGAACCAGGGCCTTGAGCCTAGCTCAGCTGCTATCATCTCTCCATCTCTCTATCACTCTCTCTTTCTCTCTTTACCTCTCTCACTCCCTCTCCATCTCTCTATCACCCTCTTTCCATTTCAATTTAAGGGGCTTTATTGGCATTGGGAAACATATGTTACCATTGCCAAAGCAAGTGAGGTAGATAATGTACAGAAGTGAAATAAACAATACAAAATGAACAGTAAACAATACTGTCACAAACGTTCCAAAGGAATAGAGACATTTCAAATCTCATATTATGTCTGTAAACAGTGTTATAATGATGTGCAAATAGTTCAAGTACAAACAGAGAAAATAAATCAACATAAATATGGGTTGTAATTAGAATGGTGTTTGTTCTTCACTGGTTGCCCTTTTCTTGTGGCAACAGGTCACAAATCTTGCAGCTGTGTGATTGTAAACATCCAGAAAAGAGACGTTAAATTCTTCAACCACCCAAAAGGAAGTGATTCCCAAACCTTCTATAACAAAGCCATCACCTACAGAGAGATGAACCTGGAGAAGAGTTCCCTAAGTAAGCTGGTCCTGGGGCTCTGTTCACAAACAGACCCCACAGAGCCCCAGGACAGCAACACAATTAGACCCAACCAAATCATGAGAAAACAAAAAGATAATTACTTGACGCATTGGAAAGAATTAACAAAAAAAAACAGAGTGGTCTGTCGTACGGTAATTTGGTAAAAAGCCAATTTGACATTTGCTCAGTACATTGTTTTCACTGAGGAAATGTACGAGTCTACTGTTAATGATAATGCAGGGGATTTTCCCTAGGTTGTTATTGGAGTCAATTTTGTCTCCACTTTTGTGGATTGGGGTGATCCGTCTTTGGTTCCAAATATTGGGGAAGATGCCAAAGCTGAGGATGATGTTAAAGAGTTTAAATATAAGCCAATTGGAATTTGTCGTCTGTATATTTTAACATTTCATTTAGGATACCATCAACACCACAGGCCTTTTTGGGTTGGAGAGTTTGTATTTTGTCCTGTAGTTCTTTCAATATAATTGGTGAATCCAGTGTGGACTGGTTGTCTTGAAAAGTTAATTCTAAGATTTGTTTATGATCATGTAAATGTTTTTGCTTTCTGTTCTTTTGTTAAAGAGCCAAACAGGAGAAGTGGTTTACCCAAACATCTCCATGTTGGATAGATCATTCTTTGTGTTGTTGTTTGTTTAGTGTTTTCAAATTTTCCCAGAAGTGGTTAGATTTCTACAGATTCTCCAATTACATTGAGCTGATTCTGTTTCTGGTTGGATAGGTGTCTCCATTTCCTTCTTAGGTTTTTGCATTCTTCATCAAACCTCTCTCATCCCTCTCTCTCTCACACACACACACACACACACACACACACACACACACACACACACACACACACACACACACACACACACACACACACACACACACACACACACACACACACACACACACACACACACACACACAACCTATCTCTTTCTCTCCTGACATCAATATATAGAATAGATAGGATTATGAGGATGGCTCATTGAAGAAAAACTAAATGTTAGTATCTTGCTATCTCTCTCCATTTCACGACCAATAATATTTACTCTCCTTCTTCAATGTCTTATAACCACGTTATCCCCATGTGGTAAGACCCAGGCATGCTCCCCCTATGTGATAAGACCCAGGCAGGCATGCTCCCCCCCCTTATGTGATAAGAGCCAGACAGGCATGACTGGTATGGAAGGCTTGGCATGTCTAGATAAGACCTTTGGCATGCTCGCCTTCACATACTGGTGGTCACGTCCTGGTCTAACATACTGGTGGTCCTAGTCTAACATACCGGTGGTCCTAGTCTAACATACTGGTGGTCCTAGTCTAACATACTGGTGGTCCTAGTCTAACATACTGGTGGTCCTAGTCTAACATACTGGTGGTCCTAGTCTAACATACTGGTGGTCCTAGTCTAACATACTGGTGGTCCTAGTCTAACATACTGGTGGTCCTAGTCTAACATACTGGTGGTCCTAGTCTAACATACTGGTGGTCCTAGTCTAACATACTGGTGGTCCTAGTCTAACATACTGGTGGTCCTAGTCTAACATACTGGTGGTCCTAGTCTAACATACTGGTGGTCCTAGTCTAACATACTGGTGGTCCTAGTCTAACATACTGGTGGTCACGTCCTGGTCTAACATACTGGTGGTCCTAGTCTAACATACTGGTGGTCACGTCCTGGTCTAACATACTGGTGGTCCTAGTCTAACACACTGGTGGTCCTAGTCTAACATAATGGTGGTCCTAGTCTAACATACTGGTGGTCCTAGTCTAACATACTGGTGGTCCTAGTCTAACATACTGGTGGTCCTAGTCTAACATACCAGTGGTCCTAGTCTAACATACTGGTGGTCCTAGTCTAACATACTGGTGGTCCTAGTCTAACATACCGGTGGTCCTAGTCTAACATACTGGTGGTCCTGGTCTAACATACTGGTGGTCCTAGTCTAACATACTGGTGGTCCTAGTCTAACATACTGGTGGTCCTAGTCTAACATACTGGTGGTCCTAGTCTGACATACCGGTGGTCCTAGTCTAACATACTGATGGTCCTAGTCTAACATACTGGTGGTCCTAGTCTAACATACTGGTGGTCCTAGCCTAACATACTGGTGGTCCTAGTCTAACATACTGGTGGTCCTAGTCTAACATACTGGTGGTCCTAGTCTAACATACCGGTGGTCACATCCTAGTCTAACATACTGGTGGTCCTAGTCTAACTTACTGGTGGTCCTAGTCTAACATACTCTACAGTACAGTCTTCTCAGCTGGTCATGCTGGTCTGTCAGTAGCGGGATTCTACAGTACAGTGTTCTCAGCTGGTCAGTCAGTGGTGGGATTCTACAGTACAGTGTTCTCAGCTGGTCAGTCAGTGGTGGGATTCTACAGTACAGTGTTCTCAGCTGGTCAGTCAGTGGTGGGATTCTACAGTACAGTGTTCTCAGCTGGTCAGTCAGTAGTGGGATTCTACAGTACAGTGTTCTCAGCTGGTCAGTCAGTAGTGGGATTCTACAGTACAGTGTTCTCAGCTGGTTAGTCAGTGCTGGGACTCTACAGTAATGCTGCCCTTTAGTGGTGAATACATGCATATGCATCACATCTTACTGCACGATCCTAAGCCTTTAGGGTGAAGTTGTCCCTAGACACTGATCTTGGGTCAGTTTAGCATTTTACCCACTAATGGTTCAGTTTAGGATTGGGACTGCCTCCCGAGTGGCGCAGCGGTCTAAGGTACTGCATCACAGACCCGGGTTCGATCCCAGTCTCTGTCGTAGCCGGCCGCGACCAGGAGACCCATGAGGAGGCGCACAATTAGCCCAGCGTCATCCGGGTTAGGGGAAGGTTTGGCTGGCCGGGATGTCCTTGTCCCATCGTGCTCTAGCGACTCCTTGTGGCAGGCCGGATGCATGCACGCTGACTCAGTGGCCAGTTGTACAATGTTTCCTCCGACACGTTGGTGCGGCAGGCTTCCAATGAATTGTCTTGCAAAGGGCCACAGTTACTGTCATTGATTGTCACTTTTGTTTTGAGCTTGTAATGTATGACAATGCATCTTACCTACTGAATACAACACAGCTTTGATGACACCCTTGTTTCAAAAGCTATTAGATAATAGTCACCCTCTGACAAAACATGCGAGTTCAATCTAATTGCTAATGGAAAAATGTATTATAAATTCCATTATCTTAAAAGGACTCGCCCTCTGACAACGATGGGCAAACTAAAATTCCAAAAGAGTATACGTAAAGTTCGTAAAATCCTCAGGTTGTTTACGATAAATAATCAATAATATTTCAACCGGACGGTAGCAGTAGTCCAGACTCTGTTATATCACACCAGCATCATGGGGGGGACATAACGGTAGTCCAGACTCTGTTATATCACACCAGCATCATGGGGGAACATAACGGTAGTCCAGACTCTGTTATATCACACCAGCATCATGGGGGAACATAACGGTAGTCCAGACTCTGTTATATCACACCAGCATCATGGGGGAACATAACGGTAGTCCAGACTCTGTTATATCACACCAGCATCATGGGGGAACATAACGGTAGTCAAGACTCTGTTATATCACACCAGCATCATGGGGGAACATAACGGTAGTCCAGACTCTGTTATATCACACCAGCATCATGGGGGACATAACGGTAGTCCAGACTCTGTTATATCACACCAGCATCATGGGGGACATAACGGTAGTCCAGACTCTGTTATATCACACCAGCATCATGGGGGAACATAACGGTAGTCCAGACTCTGTTATATCACACCAGCATCATGGGGGAACATAACGGTAGTCCAGACTCTGTTATATCACACCAGCATCATGGGGGAAGATAACGGTAGTCCAGACTCTGTTATATCACACCAGCATCATGGGGGAACATAACGGTAGTCCAGACTCTGTTATATCACACCAGCATCATGGGGGACATAACGGTAGTCCAGACTCTGTTATATCACACCAGCATCATGGGGGAATATAACGGTAGTCCAGACTCTTTATATCACACCAGCATCATGGGGGAACATAACGGTAGTCCAGACTCTGCTGTTGTGAAATGATGTCTGAGGGAATAAACTGTTTTGTTGTTGTTTCAAATCAAATCAAATCAAATGTTATTTGTCACATACACATGGTTAGCAGATGTTAATGCGAGTGTAGCGAAATGCTTGTGCTTCTAGTTCCGACAATGCAGTAATAACCAACAAGTAATCTAGCTAACAATTCCAAAACTACTACCTTATAGACACAAGTGTAAGGGGATAAAGAATATGTACATAAAGATATATGAATGAGTGATGGTACAGAGCGGCATAGGCAAGATACAGTAGATGGTATCGAGTACAGTATATACATATGAGATGAGTATGTAAACAAAGTGGCATAGTTGAAGTGGCTAGTGATACATGTATTACATAAAGATGCAGTAGATGATATAGAGTACAGTATATACGTAGACATATGAGATGAATAATGTAGGGTATGTAAACATTATATTAAGTAGCATTATTTAAAGTGGCTAGTGATATATTTTACATCAATTCCCATTATTTTTGTGGCTGGAGTTGAGTCAGTGTGTTGGCAGCAGCCACTCAATGTTAGTGGTGGCTGTTTAACAGTCTGATGGCCTTGAGATAGAAGCTGTTTTTCAGTCTCTCGGTCCCTGCTTTGATGCACCTGTACTGACCTCGCCTTCTGGATGATAGTTGGGTGAACAGGCAGTGGCTCGGGTGGTTGTTGTCCTCGATGATCTTTAAGGCCTTCCTGTGACATCGGGTGGTGTAGGTGTCCTGGAGGGCAGGTAGTTTGCCCCCGGTGATGCGTTGTGCAGACCTCACTACCCTCTGGAGAGCCTTACGGTTGTGGGCGTGGCAGTTACCGTACCAGGCGGTGATACAGCCCGACAGGATGCTCTCGATTGTGCATCTGTAGAAGTTTGTGAGTGCTTTTGGTGACAAGCCAAATTTCTTCAGGCTCCTGAGGTTGAAGAGGCGCTGCTGCGCCTTCTTCACGATGCTGTCTGTGTGGGTGGACCAATTCAGTTTGTCTGTGATGTGTACGCCTTGGAACTTAAAACTTACTACCCTCTCCACTACTGTTCCACCGATGTGGATAGGGGGGTGTTCCCTCTGCTGTGTTCCCTCTTCCTGAAGTCCACAATCATCTCCTTAGTTTTGTTGACGTTGAGTGTGAGGTTATTTTCCTGACACCACACTCCCAGGGCCCTCACATCCTCCCTGTAGGCCGTCTCGTCGTTGTTGGTAATCAAGCCTACCACTGTTGTGTCGTCCGCAAACTTGATGATTGAGTTGGAGGCGTGCGTGGCCACGCAGTCGTGGGTGAACAGGGAGTCCAGGAGAGGGCTCAGAACGCACCCTTGTGGGGCCCCAGTGTTGAGGATCAGCGGGGTGGAGATGTTGTTACCTACCCTCACCACCTGGGGGCGGCCCGTCAGGAAGTCCAGTACCCAGTTGCACAGGGCGGGGGTCGAAACCCAGGGTCTCGAGCTTGATGACGACTTTGGAGGGTACTATGGTGTTAAATGCTGAGCTGTAGTCGATGAACAGCATTCTCACATAGGTATTCCTCTTGTCCAGATGGGTTAGGGCAGTGTGCAGTGTGGTTGAGATTGCATCGTCTGTGGACCTATTTGGGCGGTAAGCAAATTGGAGTGGGTCTAGGGTGTCAGGTAGGGTGGAGGTGATATGGTCCTTGACTAGTCTCTCAAAGCACTTCATGATGACGGAAGTGAGTGCTACGGGGCGGTAGTCGTTTAGCTCAGTTACCTTAGCTTTCTTGGGAACCATAACAATGGTGGCCCTCTTGAAACATGTGGGAACAGCAGACTGGGATAGGGATTGATTGAATATGTCCGTAAACACACCAGCCAGCTGGTCTGCGCATGCTCTGAGGGCTCGGCTTGGGATGTCGTCTGGGCCTGCAGCCTTGCGAGGGTTAACACGTTTAAATGTTTTACTCACCTCGGCTGCAGTGAAGGAGAGACCGCATGTTTTCGTTGCAGGCCATGTCAGTGGCACTGTATTGTCCTCAAAGCGGGGCAAAAAAGTTATTTAGTCTGCCTGGGAGCAAGGCATCCTGGTCCGTGACGGGGCTGGTTTTATTTTTGTAATCCGTGATTGACTGTAGACCCTGCCACATACCTCTTGTGTCTGAGCCGTTGAATTGCGATTCTACTTTGTCTCTATAATGTTGTACTGATATCTCCAAAATAACATGGCAACTATTAACAAATCATTATTTACAACTAATGTTCAAAACCATCTGTAATCATCTTCTCCTTTATGAACAATACATCAGATTCACTTCAGATTTTCAGTCTTTAATAGTTTTGAGAAAAAATAGTTGCTACATTCAAATATGGCCGCACTGTACCTATAGACGCATGTTAGCACACATGCTAATGCTACAACATACTTTAAACATTTACTCATGAACCATAAATCAGATTGACTCTAGATTTGGTATATAGACTTGGTAGACTGGTATATAGATTTGGTATATAGACTTGGTAGACTGGTATATAGATTTGGTATATAGACTTGGTAGACTGGTATATAGACTTGGTAGACTGGAATATAGATTTGGTAGACTGGTATATAGATTTGGTAGACTGGTATATAGATTTGGTAGACTGGTATATAGACTTGTTAGACTGGTAA